>NC_088782.1:29648863-29951893 GCF_958450345.1 Calliphora vicina | reverse complement strand
AATCGATTTTTTTATATAAAAACTCAAAATTTGTAAATTCGATAATAACTCGGCCAATAAGCGTTGAATCAAGAAATGGAGCTTGATCAGTGATCACTCATATTTCTTAACAAAAATCATTTTTTTATATAAAAACTCAAAATATCTAAATTCGCTAATAACTTGGCCAATAAGCGTTTAATCAAGAAAAGGAGCTCGATCTGTGGTCACTCATATTTCTGACAAAAAATCGCTTTTTTATATAAAAACTTACAAGCGATTAATATTAATAAAAATTATCATTCAATAATAAGTTTTTTTTCTTTTTAACTATTTTTACCTTTTTCAAATCGCTTCTCACAAATTCACAAATCGAACACAAGCATTTTTTTAACTTGGACAGGACAACGTCTGTCGGGTCAGCTAGTTTCTATATAAAATTGTCTTTAAAACATTGTGCAAAAAAAAAAATAAAAAATAAATTAAAATAACTATTGTTGAATTTGAAAAATTACGAAAAAAATATGCGAAACTTTTTATAAAATATGCATACATTTAATGAAAGCTTTATTCTTTATCTTTCCGCAATTGTTTAAATTATGTTCCTGTTTAATAAGAAGCACAAAACTGCCAAGATAAAAAAGCTCATTAAATTTACAATTTTTTGTTTTAATTTCTGTGTTCCTCATCATTTTTGCATGTCATTTGTTTATAGGCACGAAAAGGCATCTAGTTTAGATATATCTTTTGGATAATAAGTCAGGCATTAATTCTATATTAAAACTAGATCGGCGGTAAACCCCGCCAACAGTAAAAATCCTAGTCAAAGTTGCTTAGGTAAAAAAAAACTATACATATATTTCAAATGAATAAATTTAAAATCTTGTAACCATATATATTAAAAACTCATAACAAAAATAGAATCTAAATAAGATATCCTTTCCAGCAAGCCATAACAATTCTAAAACAAGTAATTATAAATATTAAAAAAACGTCCTTGAATATGTTATAATTTTATTTTCCCAAATCTTTAAAGTCGAAAGTAGTGTGTTCTGTCGCCATTTTCGAATACTATTGTTGACATAATAACTATAATTTCTGCAAATAATTATTACCTGATTTCTTAGCTTTACGACAGAACTTTTTTTATGGTTAATTTAAAACATTTGAAAAAATCAAATATGAGATGCATTCACTTTTCACTATACGTATGAGTAATATTTATCTATAATAACAAGTATACTAAAAAATAATATGGCAACTTAGAATTTCTCTATCTCTTAATAAGAAAATAGTAAGAAAACAATCAAGAAAGTATAGACGGTCAAACCCAACCATATAATACCCTACACTAGGTTTCTACATGGAACTTATTCGTGTTGAAATTTATGTGGTTATCTAATTTTTTGGCGAGTTATGCTCGTTAAAGTGATTTTCGTAAGTGGGTCTACTAACAATCAGTGGCAGTTATAATCGAAATGAAATCAAGAACCGTGATTTCCTTATATATGAAACTCATTTTTGTTGAATTTAATGTGGACACCAACATTTTAAAGAGATTTATGCTCGTTAAAGTGATTTTCGGAAGTTGGTATTTTATAGGACCCTCAATTATGGACCGATCGCAATGAAATTAGTCCTCGTGATTTCTATCTACACAAAACATATTTGACATAAGTGTGCCATGGTCAGTTATGAATCGAAGCAAACAATTCTTTAACACGATTTATTTTTAAATAAAACGTATTTGTGGAGAAATTTGTATTGATACCAATATAAATCAGATATTTGTGAGAAAAAAGTTTTAATTCGGGATGATATTTGTATGGGGGCTAGGTGAAATAATGGTCGGATTTTGATCAGTTTCAATAGGTTTCGTCCTTAAGCCAAATCATGTCGAAATATCATCAAAATTGCGACCTGTACTTTGCACACAATTTTACATAGTTTGTAAATGACAGTCAGAAAACCAGACGGACGGACATCGTTAAGACGAAATGTCAGAGTCGATTTAATGATGTCAGCCATAGCCGTCTGTCCGTTCGTCTGCTGAAATCAACTCTCTGAAGTCCAGAAATAACCTACATACATGATTGAAATATATCCGCTATAGTCCAACTTGTGTTGCAATTTAAAATCTAGAAAATCGTGACCTAATTTTCACAAACATTTTTTTTACAACATTTTTTTCACCAAATATTTTTTTTTTGCAAAAATGTTATTTATTATTAAAATATACTTTCTTAGTTTAATTGGTTTTATTTCACAAATTCAATTGCATTTCTTTATAAACCGAAAAACCGGTTTTTCTTCGAACCAGTCAATTTAAAATGTTGATTTTCGGTTAACCGGTTTATACGGTTTTTATCACTCAATTAACCGGTTTTTAAAATTTGGGACTAAAATTAATAAATCTCAAGTTTTTGTGCATTTTTATATTCATTGTATACACATTATTGGTCTGATTTGAAACCTAAACTACTGATTTACAATACACCTTTTTAGACCTTTTTAGATTAATATTTTTAAGAATTACAATAATTCTAAATAGTAGAGGACAATGAGTTTACTGAAAAACTTTTTCAGAATAAATTGCATATAATGAAACTACTAAAAATTAATTTCCGCATAATTCTAGAAGTTAATCTAAATCTTAATAATGATTCATTAAAAACATAGTGATGATTTTACCAAACGTTGAATTGAATTTGATGTACATACCTTCTTTCAATAAATTTGACTTCATTAGTGTGTATTGTTCTAAAAATTTGTCCTTTAGTCCAAAGTCCTTTTCAAAAATATTGCAGGAGAGACAAAAAAACGTGCTAAAATCCATGATTTGAAATAGTTTTGAAATCTGATAATGGAGTTTTATTAATTATTTGGTATGATTTATAATGACAAATAATCACAGCTAAGAAGAAGTGCGTTTGCATCTTATAGGACCTTTTTTGGGACTTGTGGCATTTTCTGTTTCATATCTGAAAGTCGAGGTGATAATAAATTTTAAAATTATCAAATATATAATTAAGAAATTCATTTACATTTTCTGGTTGAAATATAATGAATAAACCGATAATTAAAACAAATATTATATATTTAGTAACATATTTATACTCAACTCCATTTAACTGAGATAATAATTTTGAACGTTTTACAAAATAAAATGGACTTAGCACTTTTGTGTATTTATAGTTATTCCATTCCAGACTACTAAAAACTACAAATTTTAAAGATGTGTATACTTTATAGGACATTTTATGATTTCTATACATATATGTCTGTTAACCGGTTTTTGCGATGTCGGTTAACCGAAAAACCGGTTTTTAAAAAAAAGGCCAAATATAGGTTAACCGACAAACCGGCTTTTTATAAACACTAATTTCTTTGAAATTGAACTGCAAAAAGAACAATGAAAATTGAGATTTTCCATTTTGCATTCAGAAAATAGCAAGGGGGGCATTAAAATGTCAGTTTTAAATATGGAATAGAATAACTGATAATGAGAGTTTCCAATTCAAATTCAGAAAAGATCGATCGGAAGTAATTTTTTATTTGAATTAGAAAATATTTATTTCAGTTGTTACTCTTTCCTAAATATGAAATGAAAAATCTCAATTTTCATTGTTCATTTTCTAAGTTTGACCAAATCTATTTCAATTGGTCTTTAATGAACACAGAGGGCGTTGTTTCTAGGCAACGACAGATGGCAGCACCATTATCCTAGACCAGCTACAGCAGACCAATCATCTACTTAGTTGGAACAACAACCGATTGACGAAACTGACACAAGCAAAAATAACAATAGGCTGGATCTTATGGCAACATCCTGCATGTATCCTTGGACCCGCTACATCAGACTAATCACCTACTTAGCAGAAACAACAACCGTTTAACGAAACTGATACAAAAATAACAACAGTCTGGTTATAATGGCAACATCATACATGAAGACGCACGATACTCCAATAAAAAGGAGTGCAATCTTACATGGGAAATATGCGAAAAACAACTGCAAACAAATCGTATAAGATGGAAGATGCTTTGTAGAAGCCAAAAGCTCCCAAAAGGGGTAATGGAGAAAAAAAATAAAAAATAAAAAAAAAATCTCACTTTCAATTGGTATTTTCTGAATTAGGATTAAAAAGGAAGTGGAACAGATCTTATCAGAACAGAGTCCATTGAATCTAGTTCATATAATATAACCAACCATGATACAATTCGAAGCTGCTATTTAGCTGAATGTAGGGAGAGTACCCCAAAGTAAATCTTTTTACAATATTCCTTCCCATCAACCCTTAATAGTGAAGTGTACTTTATGACCGACCTTTATGTGGCCTTTAACTCATGTCATTGCTAAAGCAATTCCATTCAAGCATTTAAAGCTAACGAGTTTGAAATCACAAGCTTTTTACTTCATGTAAAAGTATCTCTATAAATATTTTGCAAATATGTGTATCTGTGATTTGGCATTTTGTTAAGTCTTAAGCATTGTTACAAGTATTTTTTTGTGTGGCTGCTGTGTGCTGTTGTTTTTTTTTCTAAGTATTTTACAAATGAAAGAGTTCTATAATGAGTTCCAAAGTTTAGTCTGTTTGTTTATTTTGTATGTTGGTTTCTTTTTGTGCCCTAGAAATAAAATTGTTTGTTATAGTTTTTTAATAGATATTTATTTAAAAAGTTTATTATTGTTGTTCTTGTTCTTGTTATTTCTGTATTTTTGCAATATTTTTCAATCTAACAAAAACAGAAAGAAAGAAAAAAAACACACTGAAGGAAAGCTCGTTAAAATTTTACACAACTCTTGTAAATGTAGTTAGTTGTGTAGGAATGTAAGTAACAGAAATATTTTGTTTTGAGAAATGGCAACTACACCCACTTGTTACATGTTACTTATTAAAGGTTTTCAAATTGTTCAAATCCAAAGTTTAGTTCGTTTAATATCTTTATTTAAAATGGTTTTAGTAGTTACTAGCTGGATTTCTTCTGGCGTATGTTTCTCATTGCTGTTGTTGTGTTTGTTGCGGCTGTTGTTTTTGTTGAAAACGGAAAATGTTAAAGTTTCCTTTTAAGAAAAAAAGCCGCCAGGATGTGGAAGGAAGGAAACAAGTGGTTTGTTTAACAAGCTACACTTATACAAGTAAACAAAATACGTATGTAAGAAGTCTAACTCTTTGTTAACAAATTACGTTGGCCTATGTAAACACAAATTTTGGGAAAATTTACCTTTGAAGGAGAAGCAAAAATAAAACAACTAAGTAAATATTATAAGTTTAATTTGAAAATGTTTTATTAATCAAAGCCACATGATGATTACACATAGTTATAATTTGTTGTGTGAAAGGTATCTTTCTCTATAGTGCAGTAAATGGGCTGTAGTATTTAAACAACTGATAGTAACGTCAAGTTTCATATTGAAAATATTTCAAAATAAGAATGTAGCGATAACGATATATTTTCCATACAATACTGAAAGGAAACAAAATGTTCGACAAGACATCGCACCTTACCTGTTCAAAATTTGTTTAAACTTGGTACACTTATTTTTAATGGTCGTACAAAAGATGTTCAAAAATATTAAACTTCGTTTTACTTTGTCTTGAATCGATGTCCAAAGTTCTAATTATACACTACACCACCTTAGTGGGGAGGTTGTTGGGTTCGTTCTGATGTTTGTATTGTTCTAACTTGTAAAAATATTGTCCCCCTTAAAGTATACCAATCTGAGTCTTCTAAGATATGCCGGTCCTTGTATGGCCATTGAAAACATGTGTAATAAATATTATCAAATTCAGATGAGCAAAGGCTCAAAACTTTATTTTGTTGATCGACATTTTACGCTTCATCCTTACTACAAAATAGTCTTATAAACATTTTTTCTTAAAAGTCCTCATACATATCGAAGCTTTAATATAAAAAAGGCAATAACTCGTGGTTTTTTAAGTCGAGATTTGTTTGGCTAATTATGATATATGATCAGACTATTTATTGAAATAAACGAAAATCTGGTCTTACAAAAAAAACGAGTTAGGGCCTTTTTATATTAAGGCATCGATATACTTAAGTAGTACATATCGAGCCCTTAGCGCCAAATTATCGTAAGCGACAATTTCTAATTTTTTTTTTATTACAAAAATTAAAATTTGATGGACCGACTAATGTTTTAGCGTTCTCAGAATATCAAAATTGTTAATAACTTCAAAATTATAGGGGGTAAGATTTTATCGTAAGTCAATGTTTACATTTTACAGTAAACGAATTTTATCGTAAGCGACACATAGTGGTATAGAAAAAAGAGAGGGAAATAAATCTGTAACTTCTAAATATTTAGACTTGATTCAATGAAATGCGCAAAGAAGAAGTGTTGCTGAGTTTAAGTTCTAAACGTGGACCTCATGGGCCCACCAGGGGCGCGACCAAGGGTCCTCAAAGTAGGACACCTCGGGTATGTTATATTTTTAAAACGATCCTATTTCTTCGTTTGTGTTCTGATTTCAAAAAACGTACACATATAAAATCTTTTCATCCAGCGCTACAAAAGACCTAGTCGTAGCTATCAATTATCTCTTTTAGCTTAGGAGATATTCGCATTTGAAAATTAAATTTTAAAAATTTTGACCCAACCTACTCCAATTTTTTGATAACAGCGTATACAAATATTTTCCGATTTTCTCCAGTTTTCCTTCATTGGACTAACAACATATGTACGTGTAAAATATAAAAATAAGTGTTTAAGAATAATGACCAAGTCCAAAGTTATATGCATTTGAATTTAAAAAAAATTAAAAAGCCGATTTTTCGCAAATTTTTTGGGAAAAAAAGAATATTTTTTCTTTTTAAGTTATCGCAAAAAATTTATAAGAGGATGTATAAGGAATTTATACTTTCTGAAAGCCAAGTTTTCATAAAATATTTTAAATGAATAAAAAGTTAACAATTTTATTTACCGAGGGGACCAGGTCCATTCAAAAAACCCCTATTTTTTTATATAAAATTAAACTTTAGGGCAAAAATTCGCAAATCGCATATTCGATATCAAAATATAGTAACCGATTTTAGATGGCCCAATATGCTTTTAATTATTTTGTAAATGGTTAATGATAACTCCGACCCTGGTATAGATATTATAGCCAAAAAACTAAAAATTTCCATTTTTGGGATTTTTCAACACTTTTTTGTGAATTGCGGGATTGCTGATAATAAATTTCAAAATTCGTTTTTATTTTTCCATTTTAAATAGAAAATTTTACATAACTGTGAAATTTCATTAAAAACAATTTTATTTCATTTCGAAAAATTTTTGTCTATGCAAAAATTCAATAAAAAACATTTTTTGTCATATTTTTCAATAAAGTATTCCATGAATTTTTAATTGTCAAAAGTTATAAATATTTTCGAAAAGTAGACAAATAGCTGGAACGAAATCATAACATTTTTAATTTTATGTATAAATTTCAAAATAATCGAAAAAACCTTCTCCTGTAAAATTTGTGTTTTGTCGCTTACGATAATTTGGCTCGATATCATCTACTTTTATGATTAATACTTTCAATAAGCAGCAGTTAATTTATTCATTTCTTTATACAATTTAAATTTGTAGTTACGCCGGCCGCACTGAATTACCTGATAATCTTAAGGTATTATTTCGTACAGTAGCCATGATGGTGCCTGATTATGCAATGATTGGTGAAATAACTCTGTACTCGAATGGTTTTTATGAGGCACGTCAATTGTCGCAGAAAATTGTTCAGGCGTATAAATTGTGTTCGGAACAGTTGTCGTCACAATCCCACTATGATTATGGTAAGTAGAAGAACTTAGTGGGTTTTTTTTAAAAAAAATTAATAATAGCGAAATAAACAGCAACACGTAGAGAAATTGAGAAAATATTTTAAAACAAACTAAATTCTAACATTAAGTAAACTACATAATAAAATGCTGGGGCATTGCGAAATATCATATAATTATACTCCTATTGAACACTTTAAAAATTAAAAATCCACCAAGTAAATTTAGATTTCGTCTATAGCTTTGCTGGAATACACTGTTTTGTCGTTAAGGATAAGAGAAATTTCCATAAATATTGCTGAATTTTTTTGATACAGTTCACAGTAAATCGGAATCCAAATATTTTGGAAATTAGTCTGGCATTTCTTGGTCCGTTTTATATTCACTTGTGTAGAAAAGGATAATTCGAATTTATTTTTTGAGGATGTAGCCCAAAGGCTACTCAGAAGGTCTCAAAGTAGGGAACTTGAGACGTACAAACTGGTAAAGCCATAGAATAAAATTTATATGGAAGCGTTACTGACAGACAGAAAATCCGATGCAATTTCGAATGTTTTTACTAGATTGAATATTGTCACGTTCATAGTTCACCAGATATTCTGTAATAACTATTTCTTTATATGAGAGGTAACATGTCTATTTGAAATTTAAAAATAGAAACCAGCCAGATATAGAGGAACATATATTTCAAGAGGATCGGTTCAGTGCTTTAGCCTCCTAAAAGGTAGAAACAAATAAACAGACATACATTCATATTTATACCCTACACCATCATAGCACAGACTTTTGTTTTGGAAATAATTCGGTATCTTCGGAACTATTGGAGATATTATTACGAAATTTCACATGGTTTCAGCTGAGGTGATTCTGAGTTAATTTACGTTTGTTCAGCTTCCTAGCGATAATGGGGGCCAGTGCGTAGTCCTCAAGGTTGGTCACCTCGGGTCTAAATTTTTAAATATAAATAGTCCTTGAGAAGAATACGCTTACAAGTGTAGGTTATCTAGTAGTTGAAGAGATATTCAGACTTATTGATTGATTTTTTTAATTTTGCTCGATATTTTTATGTTTTTTTAGATATGGCGGACCTACGGATGGTCGAAAATTCATTTTAAAATATCAACTCTATTGGCGATAAAATTATAAATAAAATAAAAACAGCTAAAAATTATCTTTTCCCTATAAAAAATTATACGCATCCAAAGTTGCAACTTGTTAAAAGGGCCGTATTTTTAAGTTTTTTTCCAAAAAAGCCCATATATTTTTTCTTTTGCAGAAACAAATTTTCTTCGAGACGGTATAGAATTTGTATATGATCCGGAAAGATAACTTAATGCAAAAGCGTGTAAAATAAAATTTGGCCCCTTAAGGGGACCAAGTCCCAATAAGGCATATCCAAACTTGGCCAATTTTAAAAAAAAAAATTAGGTTTGAGTAAAAAATTTTGAAAAGGCAAAGCCGATCCTTGAAAAGTCTTCATATTTGTATAAACCTATATATTTCTTAAATACGTACAAAGTGTTTTTACTCTCACACGGTAAATAACGTCACAGTAGGTACTTTTCTAAAAAAAACTCAGTTTTTGGAACACATTTTCCCCGTTTTAGGAATTTCGGTATTTGAACAAACAATGTCAAAAATTCTAATGCCATTTATTTAAGGACATTTAAGTATATATTGGTTCCAAATTTTTGTTATGATATCTTCAACTGTTAATATTTTACATTATTTCAAATTTTATATTTTTATTTGTGAAAAATCACCCTATTATAATTTTTTTAGTTTTTAAGTCCCAAAATTTTATAAAATTATTTAATTTTACTAAAATATCAATCCCCAAGTCGTAGTGTTTTCAACAATATCAAATACTTATATAAAAAGCCTTTTTTTACTCCTCAGAAGTTCCATAAACCTTGCCTCCTTTGCCAAATTTGTACGTTTTTTCATAGGAATCATTTGTCGATTTTTTTTTGGAATTTTGCCCATAGTTCACATTTGGTTCGGAGCTGGTAGAATAATAAAACAACTGATTTGGAAAACATCATAGTGTCTAAAACTATTTCCCGATTTGGAATCATAGCTTTATGATCTGACAGTAGAGAAATGTACATCATTGATATTTTCAGACTCAACGAACAATTTTAGAGAACAAAGGCATATTAATTGAAAATGCTTTCTTAGAAAATAATCCCAGCATAAAATGTCAATACTGAAATTGTACTGACTTTCTATTGACTATTGACACAGTAACTAGTACAAGTGACTTAAAGAAGTGGCCACTTAAAATCCGGACGGATTAAAGCAAGCATAACTTTTAAATGAAACAACGTATGTTAACATTTTATACATGAAATTAAATGTAATTTATTAAGCTTTAAAAAAATATAACTGCAGGTTTATGTGACTTTATTGCGAATAAATTTTGTGGCTTTTCTTCTTATGTTATTCCAGCATATTTATTCCACTTTGTTCTCATCAAAATCTAGTTATTTACTGTACCTGCAGTCTTTTTCAATTTACGTTTAACAATTGCCCAATATATCTCGATCGGACGAAGATTTAGGCAATTCGTTTAATTGATGTGTTTTGGTATAACATCAATATTATTCTCATTGTAGTTGTATTTGAGTAATTACAATTTGTCATTGAGTAATGATAACTTGGCTGAAACTTTCTATCAGATGTATGATGTCTTACAAATGACAGTAATCGCTTTTCCAAAATCTCTTTTTATATATAATTCTGAAAATTCTTTAAAAACATATCTGAAAAGCTTGACTCTTCAAACCGCAGTTGCGGTTTGCCTGCCAAATTAATATTTTTGTTCAATTTTACGTATTCATATTGAAAGGCCACACAGCCTCGAGCTGCTGAGATGTAAAATGTTTGACCTGATATCTGCCGAAAATCAGATTTTGACTAACTTTTAACCCGACAAAGTCGGATTTTCTAGACATTTGTGCACAATTTTATTTCTAGCTTAATTTTCTATTGTGTCTACACTTTTTAAAACTAAACATAATCTGTGTAAATCTTTTTCCATTTTGATAACAGGCAGCTTTGTTATGATTACTGCAATGCGTATGGATTTTAAGTGGCCACTTCTTTATTATACCACAAACAAATGCTTTTTACTATATACATTGAACATCTGCGTGTCATAGGAAGTGTACTACTGACGATAGTACTATTGACTAGATACTTTCTTTGGGACCATATATTTTGTTAACATTGGACGATGTATTAAAAAAATAAAGGTACGAATCAATTTGTTTGGTCATAACTGCGAATAGGTTAACGCTATCCTACGATGACAAAAACTGGTATGCAAGTAACTATGGATATTTTTATACCCTTGACTTTCGTGAGAAGGGTATATATAAGCTTGTCATTCCGTTTGTAATTTCTAAATTTTTCATTTTCGACCCTATAAAGTATATATATTCTGGATCCTTATAGACGGAGTCGATTAAGCCATGTCCGTCTGTCTGTTGAAATCAATTTTCTGAAGACCCCCAGATATCTTCGGGATCCAAATCTTCAATAATTCTGTCAGACATGCTTTCGAAAAGTTTGCTATTTAAAATCAGCAAAATCGGTCCATAAATAACGGAGATATGAGCAAAAAACCGGGACAACCTCTATTTTTGACCAATTTTTGATCTATATCTGGATTACTAAGTCATTAATATAGACAATATGGATATGATAGATATTTCAAAGTACATTGCAATGATGTAGATAAGGCTATAGTAAGTTGGACCTACACTGGGTCAAAATCGGGAAAAATATTTTTTAACCCGAATTTTTTTTTTCATCAAAAAATTTTTTTGTCATACATTTTTTTCCAAAAAAGAAAAATTCGAAAACTAAAAAAAAAAAATTTTTTAAAAAATTTGGAAAAAAAACTTTTTAAAAAAAAATTAAAAAAAAAATTTTGAAAAACAATTAAAAAAAATTAAATTTTGATTACCTAAAAATATTTTAAAGTATAATTTGGTGAAGGGTATATAAGATTCGGCACAGCCGAATATAGCTCTCTTACTTGTTTAAGTAAAAATTAGCTTTTATTTTAATATTTCTCAAAATATGTTAATTTTTTTTCCTACATTTCATATTCTAGTGGCCTGAGACACGTTAATGGCCTGGGCAATTTTTAATAACTTTAAACTTTTTTAACATTTCGATTCTTTTATATTAAGTTGCAAAAGCAATTATTTAATGGCAATATTTTTACAAAAACTGAAAAAATAACATTTTTTGCCTTTCGTTTTTGAAAAATCGAAAATAAAAAACTAAGGTATACCTTAATGTAGACGCTTCGTTGACAATGTTACCAAATAGTCACCAAACTAGTCGACAAAACTGGTGACTTGGAGACACTTGCTCTCAGGTTTCCTTCAGAGAATGAATGCTCTGAGCGGTGCTAAAAATAAGTCGCACACAAAAATATTAAGTCATATGTTGAAAAAAATACGAGACATCTTATAAAATGAAAGGGATTGGGAAACACATTTCTAAATGTTTTATTATAAAAACTTTATAAGTATTTATAAAACAATAATTATAGAGGTCCATAACTGTAGCTTCATCCCAATA
Source organism: Calliphora vicina (assembly GCF_958450345.1). Classification (NCBI taxonomy): domain Eukaryota; kingdom Metazoa; phylum Arthropoda; class Insecta; order Diptera; family Calliphoridae; genus Calliphora; species Calliphora vicina. The sequence continues at coordinate 29,939,527 of NC_088782.1, read as the reverse complement.
ATCCAAATGCAAGTAGCAAAATAAAAATCTTTAAGCAGCAAATTAAAGCTACAAATATTTACATGTATTTAATTGTAATATTAAAAGAGAAACGAGACGAATACACATAAATAAATAAACTGAAAAAACAAACATCTACAATAAATTAAATCTTTTGATTATTTTTTTTTTTTGCAAACAGAAATTGTATGTGTAAATGTTGTTATAATTATGTTAATAAAACTTTTATAATGATATTTTATGATAAAATATTCAATGCTGTCGTTACGCTCAATATGTAGCTTGTACTTTTGTCTGTTTTTTATTTTATTTTTTTATTTTTTTTTTGTTTGGTTTCTTTCATTTTTGTAATAATTTTTGTTGTCTTCTTTTAACAAACAAAAAAAAAAAAAACTAAAATAATTTTTAACTTCAAGGTATGCGTGCCGTAAAATCTGTGCTGTTGGCTTCAGCATCATTGCGTCGCATGTACCAAAGTTTGCCCGAAGCCCAAATTGTTTTACGCGCCATTGTTGATGTAAATTTGCCGAAATTCTTGGAACAAGATGTTTCATTATTTGTTGGCATTTACACGGATCTCTTTCCCGGCACCGAATTGCCGATGGTAAGTTATTTATATCTTACGCGCCTTCTTTAATTTTTTTTTTACTTTACTTTAGCATATTTCACTTATTCATACAATGTTTTGCTGTTGTTTCATTTTTGCCTTTTGTTAAAAGAAAATTTTCTTTTTATGAATATTTAAAATTATTTTGCAAATATGGGAATTATTTAGCTCAGGAAATTTATTTAGAAAAACAAATATGACACTTTTAATGGATGTTAAGAGTAACATAAAAAATATACAATATATAGTATAATAAAGATGTATTCCTTGGCATACACTCTGGCAAAAGATGTCTTTAATTTGATTTTCTAAATTGTTTCGATGGAAATGAGTAGATAGCTGCAAACTCTTGTATGTATATGGATATCAGGACATAAAAAGAAACAACGACAAATTATTTGTTCCGTTACGGCAATGAATTTGTTTGAAGAAATTCAAATGTCATTCATATCCTTCCTTAAGAAATGTGTTGTGCTGCTGAGTGTAGTATGTTGAATAATAAAATCACAATATCACGGGTATGAATTTCAAATTAATATTAAACAAGGCATTTTGGTTTTGAAAAAATAAAATTATTTTCATTTAAAATAAAAATGTCTAGTGTAAAATGACTGCAGAATACAAATTGATATCAGTTGTTCATCAAAGAGTAAACAAAGCAATTAGAGGGTTGGAAATTAAATATTTAGGTACCGTCAATGATATAAAGGTTGAGAAATCAATCATCTTGTTAAAAAAAGAAATATTCTTCTTCATACTTAATTAGATATTTTGTTACAAGGGTTAATAAGCTTTAAGAAGATGCTAATAAAACAATTATTCATTATTAAGAGTTATCTTAGGGCCTTCCAGAATTCGCTTAAAACAATTTTCGAATCCCCTGGTCTTTTAATTCGATTGAGGTTAAGTAGAAAGTTAGATCTCCCAACTCTTATTATATTTTTATAAATAAATCAGAGTTTAGAATGAACTCCTGATTACACTATACAACAAAATCAAATTATTTCCAAAATTACAAGGTCAGACCAATAAATTTTGATAGAGGGGACAAAAAAAAAGACACGTGTATCGGCGTTTTGAAAGTTTATATCGGAATTTCATTTGAGGGGGGGTTAAAGTTTTCCAACTCTGGCACATTAATCGGCAGATGAAACCATGAGATCCTAACATTTTTTTAGAATATGTTAACCCACTTAATCCTCAAGGCATTTTTTTAGAATATGTTAACCCACTTAATCCTCAAGGCTCTTTTAAAAAAGAGCAAAACCACAATTAAAATAGCGATTTAAGGGGATAAATATGCTAGACATTGGATGGTAATGAAGTGGAATTGCCTATAGCTAAAAGAAGTAATTAATGAATACTTCCTATCCAAATTTCATATCGAAGGTAAACTAATAGATATATTAGTGACTTTTGGTTAAATTTGAACTATTTTTTTTTCATACTAAATTTTTGGGGTACTTTAAAATAAAATTCTTAATAAATGCGAAATTAAACCTAGGCCCTCTTTTGTTGTGTGTTATTTCTGACTTTCTGGTTGATTTTTCCGCTTTGGTGTATTCAGGGACTCATAGTAAAATTGATGTTTTTTAAAATATTCTACAAAAATGTTCTCCGTAACATTTTACATAAATTTGCTGAACGGAATTTATACATAGAATGTAAGGACACATGGTTTCTTATGCCGATTAACAATAAGAATGTGCCAGAGTTGGGAAACTTTAACCCCCCTCGAATGAAATTCAGATGTAAACTTTGAAAACGCGTGTCTTTTTTTTGTCTCCTCTATCAAAATTTATTGGTCGGAACTTGTAATTTGCGTTTGTGCAGATGTTTGTAACGGCCAAAAATATTAGTCGAACCTTAAAGTATACCGATCGACTTAGAATCACTTTCTGAGTCGATTAAACGATGTCCGTCCGTCCGTCTGGCTGGCTGTCTATGTAATAGGGTATTCATTCGACTAATGATCGTTCGATTAATCGAATAATTTCTTACGAATAATTATTCGAAAAATTTAAAAATGTCCATTTTCGAATAGCGAATAATTCGAACAATTTTATGTAGAATCGAATAAAACGCTTAAATGTTCATACATATATATTTAAATTTATTAAATTGCTTAAAATTTTTCATAATTTCAAATTTAAATAAGTTTTTTTTTGTATTGTTTCTGAAATTCGACAAATAGCTAAAGACAAAGGGACTTTCGATCGCTGTAGATGAGTATTCCGATAGCTCATACTATAAATATATAAATATAACTGTAAGAAGTTACAATTATAGAAACAAATCTTTCAACATTTTTAACTTAGGACTTGAACAAATGAAAATAAAAGTTACGGAATAAAATATTTGTTATTTAGCTGGCGAAATATTAGAAGAATAGCAATTAATAATCAAAATATTAACTTACATTAAAGTGGTGCTGAATGTGATGGAGAATGTGATTTTGAAACGGTCGTCGAAAGTGATATTGAGGATGACATTTATAATGATTACATTGAAATAGATGAATGCCATGATCTTAAAATATATGTATATATGTAAGTGATGTTATTAACCGCATACGTAAGTGTTGCAAAATATTTAATAAATCGAATGATAAACACAAATATTGCAAACTACGTTTTGTTGCAAGAAAAGCTTGGAGTTCATCTTCTACATGATTTTGAACATCGCACAGTGATATGAGAAAAAAAAGGGAAATAAATCTATAACTTCTAAACCCTTAGTTCGATTTGAATGAAATTTCACATGCGCAAAGATGAAGTATTGTCGAGTTTAAGTTTTGACCTCATAAGCCCACCAGGAATTACTCAGTTAGTTACTCAATTTAAAACCCGAATTTATGAAAGACATAAAAATGTTCTTAATACGTTTATATTGTATTTGAATTCAGGATCATGTCCAATTAGCTCAAATTTTTTAAAGAATAGCTCCAAAACGGAAACTAAAGTGTTTGCTAGTCAATTGTTTTGTATATTGTTCGGGAGTTAATCTGATCAGAATATTTGTGTTGAAAATTTAATCATGGACTTTGTTTTCGAATGTTTTGTAACATTATCAATATTTGAATTGTTAACTTTAACGTTATTTTTTGTTTTTCTTGAACAACAAAATATTAAAAAACAAACATCAAACTTCATTCTTTACTTTTTGAAAAACATTTTAATTATTCGAATAATTCGATTAATTTTAAATGTGTGATCGAATTATTCGAACAAGTTAAAATCTCTTATTCGAATTATTCGTTTTATTCGAACAAGAGAAAAATCGAATAATTCGAATACCCTACTATGTAAACTTTGAGCGCAGAGTACAGGTCGCAATTTTGAAGATATTTCGATGAAATTTGGTACATATATATCGGCCCAAGGACCAAGCCTATTTAAACTGGCTGAAATCGGTATATTATTTCACCTAGCCCCCATACAAATGTCCTTCCGAAATTGGACTTTATCGGTCATAAATGTTTAATTTATAAATGTATCTCCACAAATTCCGCTCCAAATAAGTTTTATATATACAAAATTTATGTTACTAAATTTTTTTACGATCGGTCCATAATTAGTCATAGCTCCCATATAGACCCGCTTCCAAAAATCACTTTAACGTGCATAAATCGCTTAAAATGTTGGTATACTCACAAAATTTAACATAGTAAACTTTGATAGAGACATAAATCACACGACCTAATTTCAAGGTGATCGGTCCATAATTGGTCATAGCCCCCATATAAGGCCCACTTCCGAAAATCACTCAAAAATATAAATTATTGATATTTTAAAAGAAAAATATTTTTGATCTTTTACTTAGTGTAGGGTATTATATGGTCGGGCTTGACCGACCATACTTTCTTACTTGTTTTTGTTTTGTGTTTTACAGTGTTATTTTGAAAGTCACTTATTTCAGCAAATTTCTTGGAATTATCTATATTTGCTTTCCAATATACTTTCTGAACAAAATAACCGTTTCTTCAGGTGTATAGCAACATTAATATCGTATTTGATAAGCGGAAATTAACCAAATGCCGGAGTATTACATGATCTTATTCATTCTCTTACTTAATTTCTATTAAATTTTAATTTTGACCACCTTTTCATATAACCAACAACACTGTTTGTCCCAAAGTAAAAACAAAACAAACTTTGTTGTTTATACATTTTAAAGGATTTACTTAAATATTCTATTGATAGCATCAACCTGTTCCAAAATCCCAATAACAAGAAAACTTTCCAGCCATAGTGAAAACATTTTGAAATTTATTTTACATTCACATCAGCTAATAAAATATTTGCACGTTTTACATTTAAGCCATCTCGTGAGGATATAATGAAATGGTTAATTAAAATATTGAACGAAAGAAATCTCCAGGCCACACCATGGTTTGTGGAGAAGATTTTACAAATTTATGAAATGCTGCTGGTGAGACATGGCCTAATGGTGGTTGGTGGTCCAATGGGTGGTAAAACCACAGCGTGGCAGGTAAGATTAAAAACAATACAATTAAGACATGTTTAGATTTTATTAAGGCGAAAAAACAATCAAAAGGTTTTAGCCCAATGTCTGCGTTATGTATCAGCTGATGAAGAGGCCACTTTGCGTGAGTATCCCACAAATTATCGCATCATTAATCCCAAAGCCATTACCATGGGACAATTATATGGACGTTTTGATCCAGTCTCCCACGAGTGGTATGATGGTGTATTGGCCAAAACGTTTCGCGAGTTTGTCAATGGTTCGCAACGTGAACGTTTCTGGATTTTCTTTGATGGTCCGGTGGATGCGGTATGGATTGAAAATTTAAATACCGTATTGGATGACAATAAGAAATTGTGCCTGATGTCGGGTGAAATTATCACCATGACTAAGCTGATGAATATGATGTTTGAACCGGCTGACCTGGAGCAGGCCTCACCAGCCACTGTTTCGCGTTGTGGCATGGTCTATATGGAACCTTCTCAGCTGGGTTGGCAGGCTTTACATCAGAGTTTTGTTAATGTTTTGCTGAATATTGTGGGTTTGAATGATATCTATATGAATCTGTTTGAGGAAATGATACAGTGGCTGGTACCGGCTGCCTTGGATATTTTGCCAGAGTGTAATAAAATGGTGGAAACATCACCGATTCATCAGTATCAGGTATGAAAAGGAATAAAGTTATTCTCTTGTTTCTTTAACTTTATTACTATTTAATTGTTCTTGATTTTTCCAGATGTTCTCCCGCTTCTTTTTGCATTTTTTGGACAAACACAAGGTGTTCAATCAAGTTTGGTTCCAGCAAATGTTTTTATTCTGCTATGCCTGGGCATTCTGCTCTCATTTGCAAGGTAAGTCAAGTCATTCTTTAAATTTAACAACTTACAGTGGGACGTAATCAAAATATCCAATCCACAATTTCCATTTGGCTGTTACGGTATCTTTGGTGTCAGATATCATGTCCACATTGTTGCTCCTATTCAATCTCTTATACTTCCAAAGATCCGTGATACACCTTAAACTATATTCAGACGACTGACAATTCAGTTGTGTTCGGTACAGGTTCCCTGTAATGGTCTGGCAAGAATAGATGACCTAAGCACTATGGGTTGTTGTTGTTGTAGCAGCGTGAACAATTTACAATATTTAATCTGGTGGTTCTGCAATATCAAGTCCAAGAAATTGAGCTACTTCTGCTGGGTGGGTCCATAAAACTACTGGATGTAGTGAAGTAGGGCTGGCTGGACAGTTGAAAATGTGGAGGGTGTCATGGGGACCCTGGCCACATGCTGGGCATAAGATGAGAACGGCACGGTCTATGCGGGACCAGAAGGCATTAAGCATGTTGCTCCATCCTGATCTTAGTTGTGCCAGAACGACTCTTATGGTGGGCGAACTCCAAGTACGACATTCATATGGTATCCTGCTACCGCGGAATTGATGACGTCTCTATGAATGGCGCTAAAAGCTGTCATATACGAGCTGCGATCAAATGGATCCTGCACATACCTCTGTATGCTATCCTCGTATTTTCCATGGGTATTTGCTTTGGTGTCGATTCAGCAGGTCGATCGGTCTTCACTTACGATCTCTTACTCTTCGGGTTATGGCAATGGATCCATTTTTCATACCATGAAAAGATTCGGCAAATATTGTTTTCTTTCATAGCGTTCAAATATCATTTCCAATTTGTGTGGTACCCAATTTCCCTGCTTGTGGATGAATCCTGCTACACGCAAATGTTTTGGGGGAGCTGCTTGAGTAGCTCCCAATGATTTTGCAAGCTCCAGTTGAGTTTGCCAACAATCTTCATGGAGTAAAACTTTTTTGACTGACCTGGGTGTCAAAATCACCACTTCAGAACCGAACAAGTCTTCTCTTGCACGTTGAAATCATTCACCATATGCTTCAGTGAGCAATCAATGTTACAAAGATGCGGCGTCTATTATAAATCCCCCATTTTTAAGTCATACAACCAATAGATAGGACAGTTTGAACCATATCCTCCTTCTTCTCCTCTTGTAATTCCAGGTTTTCAGCATGTTCTTCTTGATGTGCTCTACTTTACTATTTTATGATATAATAGTAATATTGCCATTTCTCTTTTCTTTTTTGCCCTACTCCAGTCAGAGGCATTAAACGTTTCGATGCTTTGCTGCGCAAAATCTTGTATGGCGCCAATGAAGACTATCCCAAACCCAAATACTTTTCCCTCAATCGTGGTCAAATGTTTCCCGAAAAACTCTCCTTTATGGACTATCGTTTTGATGAACAAGAAAATTGGTGGACTTGGCAAAAGTCCAGTGATGATCCCTCTGCTGCCATATCATCATTTCCCGAAGGTGCCCAAATAAGCGAACTAATTGTACCCACCAATGAATCGGGTTATTTGACCTATTGGCAAGAGTTCTGCATAGCTAAATCATATCCCATAATGGTTATAGGACCCACCGGTACGGGTAAAAGTGCCATACTCACCAGTAATCTATTGGCACTGCCTAAAGCGTCGAATTTGGTGAATATAGTGAATTTTTCGGCCAGAACTACAGCCCAGCTGGTGCAGGAGACCATAATGTCGAAATTGGAGAGAAGGAGAAAGGGTGTTTATGGGCCACCGCTGGGAAGAAAGGTAATTTTAAGCTAATGAACGAAAAATTTTAAACAATTTAACATTTATTTTTAATTTTAAGTGTCTGGTATTTTGTGATGACATTGCCATGCCAAGTAAGGACACTTATGGATCTCAGCCTCCCTTGGAATTGGTGCGCCAGTGGCTGGATCACGGCTACTGGTCCGATTTAACAGATACCACCAAAATTGAATTAATCGATATGGTATGTAGGAAATTTTATGTTAAACTAAAGAAAAATCTAAAATTATTTATATAAATAAGAAGCACTAACACTATTGATTACAGTAGGAGCGAGATCGAAAAAACCTTAACACAAGTTTTTCCTTAAAACGTTTAACCCAAGTAGGTATTATTTGATTTTTATACCCTTCACCTTCATGAGAAGGGTGTATATAAGTTTGTCATTCCGTTTTTAATTTCCAGAATATAATTTTCCGACCCTATAAAGTATATATGTATATTCTGGATCCTTATAGATAGCGGAGTCGATTAAACCATGTCTGTCTGTCCGTCTGTTGAAATAAATTTTCTGAAGACCCCAGATATTTTCGGTATCCAAATCTTCAATAATTCTGTCAGACATGCTTTCGAGAAGTTTCCTATTTAAAATCAGCAAAATCGGTCAACAAATGGCTGAGATATGAGGAAAAAACCAGGATAACCTCGATTTTTGACCTATAACTGGATTACTAAGTCATTAATATAGAAAATATGCATATCTAATGATAGATATTTCAGTTGGAGCTACAATGGGTCAAAATCGAAAAAAATATTTTTTAAACCGAATTTTTTTTTCACCACAAAAAAAAATAAATTAAAAAAAAAAAAAAATTTAAATTAAAAAAAAAAATTAAAAATTTAATATAACAATTCGAAAAAAAAATTTCCAAAAAATTAAAAAAAAAATAAATTTTGTTTAACTAAAAATATTTAAAATTTGTATTTTGAAGTATAATTTGGTGAAGGGTATATAAGATTCAGCACAGCCGAATATATCTATCTTACTTGTTTTTATGTTTAATGTTAATTTGTTGTTAATCTGATTGACATGAGTGTCGAGAAAAAAGTGTGTACTAAAATTAATAAATATTGTTAACAAAACCCTTCTTGATCCTACAAAATGTTAGCCAAACAATCAAAGGTCTACCGTAAAACTGTTTCCAATGTTATTAAACAGTATCGGGATAACTTTTCTGTGGACAGAAAACCTGGTTCAAGTAGAAGTAATGGTCCACATGATGTTTCTAAAGCCAATAATAGAAAGCATTTTCAAAAGAGCTCCCAACATATCCGGTAGGAAAGCAGTCCTGTTAGCTCAGTACTTCGCAGCTTCCGGCTTAATATTTATACCCTACACCACCGTAGTGGGGAGGGTATTATGCGTTTGTGCAGATGCTTGTAACGCCCAAAAATATTATTCTAACACCCACCTAAAATTATACCGATCGACTTAGAATCACTTTCTGAATCGATTAAACGATGTCCGTCCGTCCGTCCGTCTGGTCGGCTGGCTGGCTAGAAAACTTTTGGACCCAATAGCAGAACATTTTTCCAAAAAAATGTATGGCAAGCAATATGCAGTTGCGGCAAAAGAAGACAAACTTTTGTTGCAAAGGGTCTATAAATACAGAAATTTACATCAAGGAATGTTTACAAAAAAGGATGCTTCCATTCATAAGACTTCTTCATGTGTCACTTATTTTAGGCCTGATTTGACATCCTGTCACTATAGTAAGCAAGGTCTTAAGTGGTACAAGATCAATAACATGGTATTTGTCCCAAGAGAGGCAAATCCAACAAACAGCCTAGAGCTAAGGCCAGTGGAGAGATATAGGGCTCTTGTTAAAAGATAATTAAAGAACACAAAAAGGTATCCAAAAGTGTGATAGATTTTAAATGGAGTTGGACTACCTGTTCGAACAAAGTGACAGAAAGCAATACTGATTATAACTGTAAAAATTATATTTTTTGTAAGTTGTAATAATAATTTCAATCAAATAAAAAAAATCAAACATTTTTAACATTTATGTATGTTAAGATTTTTTCGATCTCACTCCTTATTTATACAGTTGTATTTTTGATGCCTCATCTTGTATTATTTAATTTCTATTCTTCTATATTTTTTCATGAGTCTATACGAATTTTAGTTTACTGGAAAACGTTAAATTATTTTATTTATTTTTAGTGCTTTTTGGGTGCAATGGGTATGCCAGGCGGTAGTAATTTCATTTTTCCACGTCTCTATCGTCATACATTCGTGGTGGGTGTTGATTCATTTGAGGATGCTACAATAATCAAAATATTCACAGCCATCGGTGATTGGCATTTTGCCAAAGGCTATCCCGAAAAGGTGGCCTTACTATCACGGGTAAGTATTATAGTTTTGTGTACATAGTTTTTAGTAAAGTGGAGTGTAAATGAGTGGAGGAAAAAGTCATATTATGTTAAGGTAATGAGGATAAGCAAATGCTCTACATAAATTACAGATATGTCCTCCACCAAAGAGATAAAAATCTTTATTATATTACTATAAACTACTGTTATAAACTATTAAGAAGTAAAGTCACACATGAATTTGTAAATCTTTAGTCGGCATAAAGTCAATTCCAAATTTATATCTTCATAGTCAACACTTACCATCTGTAGAGTAACTCATTTCCCTACTAGATTATCAAAATTCTAAATCATATACAAACCACTGAAGCACAAAATTTTAAATAATGACCATGATTGATAATTGACCTCAGTACACACACGCGGATGTCTTAAAATGTTAACGGAAATTATTTTCTATAATATCTAATTTACCATTATCGTGTTGTTTGTTGCAAGTTGCAACCTAAACTCATTATGCTGCTGCACCAGGAATGCACAATGAAAACCAAATTAAAAAAAAAATAAACTAATAATAGAAAAAAATAACCAGACACCCAGACAGACGATGATGATTATTATATAAAGACCAGTAAGCACATAACAAACTTATAAAGCCTTGGCTGGGAGTAAAAATCATTACGGAGACATGTTATAATCGAGAGAATGAATTCATAATACATATAAGTATTTGTGAGTGGGAGTATGCTTCTGTACGTGCATGGGATTTTATCCACGTTCGGTTTATTTTTAGTTAAACAGACTGCAACAATAGTTGCCACAATAATAAAATTGAAATTGCGCATTTTATAACTCAATTGAAAAATGTCAAGTCCTGTTTATTGTAAACATTTATAAGCACAGAGACACACAACATACACATAAACAACTGTCACATGTGCACACAAAATGTCAAAGAGTTATACAGATGTGAAGGTATAAATACCCTGCAGTTCATGGAACCAATTCTTCGTTCACGAAAACTACTTACTCAGCAAACTACTTGCATTTCTTCGATCAATGGCACTTGCAACAATTTAGAAGATACATACTTATTGCCATTATTAATGTGATCATCTCATATTGAAAATTACACAATTTTCTTCATTACCAAACGCTTGATAGATTTAGCGATTTTGTTGCAGAAAAGTAACGAAGTAGATTTACATCACCAGCAAACAGTTTTACCACAAAAGTGCATGTAAGCCCAAGCAGCCATATAGATTGAGGGCAATTGACACCTTTAAAACTGCAGGGTCATTTTAATTCTTTTATTTTTAAATTTGAAAGTGTGTATGTAGGAGGATCATGCATGCTGGAATCACAACCCAACAGTTCTAGGCTGTCTGATATATGGTTCAAAGTAGCCAAAGCATTGGATTACATAGTATTCAGTTACCTTACTAGTTACCTAACTGGTTACTTTATCAGCTACATAACTGGTTATTTTAACATGTACGGTTGCAAGCAGAAGATAATTGACCTCAAATACTCAAGTAAAAAGACATCTTATAGGCAGTCCAATAATCGATTGCTTGTAAACAAACCTTCATTCAAGAACTCTTCAGGTGTTTAAAATAACCAGGTTACATTGAATGTCAGTATAATAAAGCAAAAAGAAAATAGAGAATTATATCAACACATACTCATACAACGGTTAAAATCTCTAAATTACTTAGCGGCACTTATGCGATACTGACTTCTTTCTAGATTACATGTAATGTATAAAATAACCAACTGACTTCTTTCTCCTTGAGTTAGCTAAGTGATCTGACATTAATGACAATTACTGTCTATAAGGGATCCATTGACTACTTTCTTAACTCTTTGCGGTTGGGTGGTTACTTTACTAATCAAATTTTCTATAGTCTTTAAAACATAGTTTATTGGCATCTATTGCCAGTTTGCTAAACAATTATATTTTTTGAAGTCATCGTTTATGTTTTTTTGCAAAACTTTGCCATCAGGGTGGACTGGTTAGATAAATATATTAATTTGAAAATATTGTAAAAATCTGTTTTTTTAAGAGACTTTTACGCATTCAATTAAAAAAAGCACAGAGTATTTATCATGATAAAAATATAGAAGGTAGTTTCAATCAAATTTTTTTTTTCAAATAAGGTTTTTTGAAGTTTCCTTATTTTGTGAGCATTATAAAAAGCGTTGCCACATTCCTAAAAATGATTTTTATTTTAAAGAAATTTTTTACAAAAAATGTGTAATTTATAATTTACTATTTAAATAAAAATGTATTAAGTATGTTGTGTTGGAAGTTAATGATTCAATTCCTAACTATGAACATATTTTGTATCTTTTAAATGGCGGTTTAAAAACCGAATTCGAAAATATGTTCTCCCAAGATAAAACCTTTTAACAATTTTTTTATCCAAATTTACATTAGTTGAATTTAACAAATTTAACATATAAATTTAAAAAAAAATTGAATTTAAACATTCCTAAAGGCTTAAAAAACTGGTGTTTGGTTTTTATAATCCACCCTCTGACAATAAATTTGTATATGTATACATAATTTTCTATCCAATCTCACACGTTTTGTATTAACTGAAATATTGCTTTTAAGGAAATGGTCGGAGCACACCATTGGCTCTTGGCTCTTACATTCATCCAGCCACTGTTGTCGTTTGTTAGGTAATGTAGGGACTTTAAAAAAATTTACATTTGAATTTTTGCCAAAATATTTGGTATTTTCGCAGTTGGGGAAAATGCAACTCATGTTTGTGAAATCTTAAAATAATGTTCACAAATTAGCTTTGAAATATTTGAAAATGAAAATCGTATCTTTGATCCCAATTTGATAGTAAATATTTTTTATATTTTTTTAATATTTTTCAAATTAATGAAAATTATGTATTAATTTTTTCACAAACTTCAAAGAATATATGGGAAATTTTTTAATTAATATGGTATTACTGTTTTAACGAAAACGTCAAAATCCTTAAGCATGTCAGACGTAGAATTTTAAAAAATAAAGAGAGAATGAAACTACCTTCTATTTTTCTACTATGGTATTTATTGTTCATCGAATTCAGTGCTACTTTGATATTTCGGTTGTTTAGTCAGAAAAGTTAGTAAAAAATATTCGATTTCAAATTTCAATATTACTTCACTCCACAAAAAACCTTGAAATGGGGTGGTTTTTTCATGTTTTGATTTATTTTTTCTTACTTTTTATAATAAACTAACCTTGATTAAAGGAAAAATGCAATTGTTTTGCTTTAAAACTGTCCATAATGTATAAATGTTTTTTTTTTCGATTTGAAAGTTCATAAAGCAAAAATCCGCCAAGGCATCGTAATTAGGGATGTTCGATTAATTTACTATCCTGATTAATCAAATATGCGGTCAATCAGCATTTTAATTTATTATACTAAAAATCAATTTTTGGTATAAAATACGAGTGATCACAGATTGAGCTTATTTCCTTAAAATCACAGTATTTACAAAGTTATTCACGATTTAAGATATTTAAGTTTTTTTTTAAAAAAAATCTATTTTTGGTATAAAATGTGAGTGATCACTAGGGTATTCGAATTATTTGATTTTTCTCTTGTTCGAAGAATTCGAATAAGAGATTTTAACTTGTTCCAATAATTCGTTTAAAATTAATCGAATTATTCGAATTATTTAAATTTTTTTTAAAAAAGCAAATAATGAAGTTTGTTGTCTGTTTTTTAATATTTTATTGTTAAAGAAAAACAAAAAATAACGTTAAAGTTAACAATTCAAGTATTGATCATTAAAAAACATTCGAAAACAAAGTCAATTATTAAATTTTCAACAGAAATATTCTGATCAGATTAACTCCCGAACAATCTGCAAAACAATTGAATAGCAAATCCTTTAGTTTCCGCTTTGGAGCTATGCTTTAAAAAATTTGAGCTAGTTAAACATGATCCTGAATTCAAGTACAATATAAACGTATTATGAACTTTTTGATGTCGTTCATTAATTCGGGTTTTAAAATGAGTAACTAATTCTTTATTGAATTATTTATTCACTATTTCTAAATTATTTATAACAAATTGTATTATACATTAAGCTCTATCAACGTTGCCGAATCTTTGCTTAATAAAGTGGTCTTGGGGAATTACACAATAAAGGGAATCTGTCCAAAGTTTGATATCATTGTCAGTAAACGTGGCTAATTTGAAGTCAGGCAGTGCATGATTGATAACATCACTTCTATACATATATTTTAAGATCATGGTCTTCATCTTTTTCAATGTAATCATTATAAATGTCATCCTCAATATCACTTACGACGACCGTTTCAAAATCACATTCTCCGTCACAGTCAACTCCACTTTAATCTAAGTTAATATTTTGATTATTAATCGCGATTCTTCTAATATTTCGCCAGCTAAATTACAAATATATTATTCCGTACCTTTTATTTTCATTGGTTCAAGTCCTAAGTTAAAAATTTTGAAAGATTTGTTTTTAGAATTGTAACTTCTTGCAGTAATATTTATACATTTATAGTATATCGGAACACTCATCTACAGTGATCGAAAGTCCTTTTGTCTTTAGTTATTTGTCGAATTTAAGAAACAATGCAATTTTTGTGAGTCATTATTACTTATTTAAATTTGGAATTATGAAAAATTTAAGCAATTTAATAAATTTAAATATTTATAAAAATTTATTCGTTTTATTTGATTATTCTACATAAAATTGTTCGAATTATTCGTTATTCGAAAATGGTAATTTTTAAATTGTTCGAATAATTATACGTAAGAAATTATTCGATTAGTCGAATGATCATTACTCGAATGAATACCCTAGTGATCACAGATTGAGCTTATTTAAAATAGCAAAAAGAATTTTAATTTTTTTAAACATGCACAATAAAAGCTTATTTTAAGCTTAGCAAAACTGCACCAATATTTCTTTTCTATCACTTACCATTAAATATTTAAATAAAAGTTATTTATTTAACAAGAAAATAATATTTAGTAAAAAAAAGTTTAGACATTTTTTTATTAGCTTGCCTTTACAAAACATGTTTAAAGTCACATAACTTTTTAGCGGTGATAAGCTTAAAATACCCCTTTATCGTGTATATTTAAAAAATCTAAAATAATTTTTTTTATGAAAAAACATCAATTGTATTATTTTATGATGCACAATCGACTAGTGAAATCAGATTTACAATATATATAACCGTTTTTGCTCTACAGAAAAATGTGCTCGAAATGCGCGACTTTAGGTGCGTTGAACCACCACAAGGAGTGAAAATTTTCCAAAAAAAGGACGCCATTATTCATTCAGAAAAATTATGATACCCGAAAATCAAATGACGTGACCTGGTCACAAACGAACTCTAATATGTATGTATTAGGGTATTCAATTAATCGGGTTTCTGGTTTAATCGGTTAATCGAGCAAATAATTAATCGAGGTTTAAATTTATTCGGTTAATAGTCGGTTAATTTAAAATTATTCGATTAACCGAATAATTTCTATTTTAATTTTAAATTGAAAATACAACAACGAATTTGATATTACGAAATAAATGAATAAATAAAATAAAAATAAAACATAAAAACGGCAAATAAGGTATTTGAGATCATTTTTGTGAACATATCGCCTATTTGCTGCAACAACGTCATAACTCAAAATCCGTGTTTTTTGAACTGAGTCATACAAAACTATAAGTTTTCAAAAAAGTCAATTATTTTTTGTATGAGAGTATTTTTTTGTTGTAAATATCAAAATTAAAATGTATGTTTTCTCGTATATTTGGTTAGTAAAAATTTGTTTAAAATTTATTTAAGAAATAGTAAAATGTCATAAAACATTCAAAGGCGTTTTTATCGAAACAGATATCAAAAGCATGATAAAGAATACATATTCCTTTTTGGATTGCTTTAGATTTTGATTAATTTAATAGTTTCGTTTAGTTATGATAAAAGACATATTTCAAAAAATTGCAAATTAAATATGTCAGTTGTTATACATACTCACTAATCATGTTTATTGGACGTTCCAAAAATATCTAATTTTATTTATTTATTTACATGATATTAAAACTTATATTAATATAAGACTAATATTAAAAAGTTAGCGAGAGCAACGAAGGCTATCAGCTAAAAATATATATAATTTTAATTTGAAATTTGTATTTGAATTGAAAGGGAAAAAAATTGTTTAAAGTGCAAAAAAAGGAATTTCGGTTAATCGGTTAATCGACACAAATTAATCGGTTTA
Organism: Calliphora vicina; assembly: GCF_958450345.1. Lineage (NCBI taxonomy): Eukaryota > Metazoa > Arthropoda > Insecta > Diptera > Calliphoridae > Calliphora > Calliphora vicina. Next base: position 29,923,200 of record NC_088782.1, on the reverse strand, counting down.
TTTGTTATTTGAAAGTCGGCAATTTTAAATTATTCGAACAGTTAACAAATTAATCGGTTAACCGATTAACGGTTAATCGATTGAATACCCTAGTATGTATCCCACGCTCATTCCACTATGCGACCAAAATGCTCTTAAAGGAAAAGTCCTAAGCTTTCTTTTGAGGAAAGCTTTCTTTTGATTTTGCAAAAAAAAAGTCAAAAAATTGTATATCTTGAGTTACAAAACATGTAATTTGATATATATTCCACTTGCATCTCACTAAGCGACCAAAAACCTCAGCTTTCTTTTAAAAAAAGGGATAATTTTGAAAAAACATAGTAAAAAAAAATTTTGATTTTGGAAAAAAAATTTAATTTTTTTTTTATTTTTTTATAGAAATATGAAAGAAATAGCTATCTAAACTATTTGGGACACAATTTTCTAAAATTCACGAAAATATACTCATAAAATGTATCTAATCCAAAGCCATTTTCTTATGATACCTTTTCATAATTATCAACTTAGATTAACACAACCACAAAACCCTTCGAACTTTAGCTCAGTCCAATGAGACCAATTTATGATTCCTACCAAATAATAATTACAATCTGATTTGTGTTCCACTATCTATTTAAATGAATATTTATAAAAGTTTTGTCTCCTAATAACCCTACCGGTTGCACAATTTTAAGGCCACTTTACACACTCCTCCACCCTTTACTCTTAACTTTTACTAACTTTAAACTTCAAATAATATTTTTTTTTGTTCTATTTACTCCTTTCTCTATCTTTTATTAATTTTGTTTGTTTTTTTCTCTCTATTTTCTTGTTTTTTTTTTCCATGAAATGCAACAACATCAACCAACAACTAAATAAAACGATACCGACACCATACGCCATCGTCATCATCGCCAGGGTCTAGCTGAATCTATGGTCAGTGTTTATCGTTCAGCAATGAGAATATTTTTACCAACTCCTGCCAAATCCCATTATACGTTTTCGTTACGTGATATAACCCGTGTTTTTCAGGGTGTTGTTTTGGTGCCAGCAAAACGTTTACACGATCCAGAAAAACTCGGCCGTCTGTGGGCTCATGAAACGTATCGTGTTTTTTATGACCGGTACGTATACGTACACTCTATTTATGTATGCGTTTGTGTGGTACGTGTGTGGGCGTGCCAGTAGTAGTAGAATTTCTACACTTACTTTATTCTATAGGTTTTTCCTGCAGCAGTTGCTGTTGTAGGTGGTAAAAATGTGTGTGTTTTTATTTATTTTTTTTGTCGCTTTTTAATTGTGTGTCTATGTGTTGATAAGTATTTATGAGAGTGTTTGGGTGGGAGTGTGTGTGTAAGTGTATTATAAATGTGTGTGTATGTGTTGGCATTTATAGATTGTATATTGTAGTAAAAACAAGCAATAACAAAAAGTAAAAAAAACCAACAACAATGAAAACAAATAAAAACAGAATAGGGACAATAACTAGTTTTATATGTGGCGGCTGATATGACATTCGGTGTAGAAATGGACATACGATGGTGGGAAAAGAAATGCAGAGCTCTATATCATTTCTTGATATAAAAAAATTCCGTGAAAAAAATAAAGACAAAAAAAAATAAATGGTTGTCACAAACATATACATAATTATTACAATCATATATATGATTGCTGTGAATGGTAACCGCGGAATTTTCAATATTTACTCTATTCCAACAGTTTTAGCATAATGGTAGCCGCGGAATTTCCGGCAATTATTTCATAATGCAATAACTCCCAATGAAACAATTCCCATTGAAATTTTTGTTGGGTTTTATTTCATATTATTGTGGGAATTAGGAGTTATTTCACTGTATTGGGAGTTATTTCATTTTTGTTGGGTTCTACTTTGCAAAAGCAAAACCCATAAATATCAAAAACTGTCTTCACTCAGAAAAGTTTTTTGTATTTCCTGCCTTCGGCCGCGCGCTAAAGTTTTCTCCTCTGGAGTGTATCAAAAACTGGCTTCGCTAAGAAGAGTTTTTGCATTGACGGCCTTGGGCCGGTCGAAAAGGTTTTCTCCTCTGGGGTGTATCAAAAACCGGCTTCGCTCAGATAAGATTCTTTTTACATCGTCGGCATTTGTTAGGTTGCAACGATTTCTTAATCTGGTGCGAAATGAAAATCGGATTTCTGAAATATTATAGAAAGGTTTTTCTGTAATGAAAGAAATCTTTTCTTAGCGAAGCCAGATCTTGATATACTTCGGAGGAGAAAACCTTAGCGCACGACCGAAGGCCGGCAATGCAAAAAACTTTTCTGAGCGAAGCCAGTTTTTGATACACCCCAGAGGAAAAAACTTTAGCGACCGGCCGAAGGCCGGCAATGCAAAACAGTTTTTGACACAACCCAGAGGAGTAAAACTTTGCGCTACGCCATACGCCCGCAATGCAAAAAATGTTTAAATAAATTGCATCGGAATGGGAATTATTTCATTTCTATTGGGATTTATTTCATTGGAAGTTATTTCGCTTTTTTGGGAGTAATATTTTTAAAATTTTGAAACCGCCGATTATTGGGAGTAATTTCATTTTACCCTTTGGTAGTTATTTCGTTTTTTAATTTTGGGAATTATTTCATTTTTGATGGGAATTATTTCATAGGGAGTTATTTCATTGGGAGCTATTTCACGGTACCGTGATCAGTTATAATTTCAACCAAACCTCGATTTTTTATACGAAAATCAAGTAAAACCTAAAATTGGATATACATATGTCGGTAAATAGTGGTCCAAATGGAAAAAGGAGGATCATCTGTGAACACTAGTATTTTCAACCAAAAATCAATTTTATACATGAAAATCTAGTAAAACAAAAAATTGGCTATAAGTCGGTAAATAGTGGTCCAAGTGGAAAAAGGTCGATCATCTGTGAACACGAGTATTTTCAACCAAAAATCAATTTTATACATGAAAATGGAAAAGGACGGTCATCTGTGATCACTTATATTTAAAACCAAAATTTAATTTTTTATATGAAAATCCAGAAAACCATAAAATTGGCTATAAGTCGTGGTTCAAATAGCAAAACGACGATCATCTGTGATCACTTATATTTTCAACCAAAACTCAATTTTTTATATGAAAATCCAGAAAACCATAAAATTGGCTATAAGTCTGTAAATAGTGGTCCAAATAGAAAAAGGACGATCAGCTGTGATCACTTATATTTCCTATCAAAATTCGATTTTCTATATGAAAATCAAGTAAAACATATAATTGGCTTTAAGTCGGTAAATAGTGGTCCAAACATAAAAAAGGGCGATCATCTGTGAACACTTGTATTTTCAACCAAAAATCAATTTTATACATGAAAATCAAGTAAAACATAAAATTGGCTATAAGTCGGTAAATAGTGGTCCAAATGGAAAAAGGACGGCCATTTGTGATCACTTATATTTCCAATCAAAAATCGATTTTTTATATGAAAATCAAGTAAAACATAAAATTGGCTATAAGTCAGTAAATAGTGGTCCTAATGGAAAAAGGACGATCATCTGTGAACACTAGTATTTTCAACCAAAAATCAATTTTTATATGAAAAATCAATTTTTTACATGAAAATCAATTAAAACATTAAATTGGCTATAAGTTGGTAAATAGTGTTCCAAATGGAAAAAGGACGGTCATCGGTTATAAGTCGGTAAATAGTGGTCCAAATGGAAAAAGGACGGCCATTTGTGATCACTTATATTTCCTATCAAAATTTGATTTTTTATATGAAAATCAAGTAAAACAAAAAACTGGCATAAGTCAGTAAATAGTGGTCCTAATGGAAAAAGGACGGTCATCTGTGATCACTTATATTTTCAACCAAAAATCAATTTTTTACATGAAAATCAAGTAAAACATTAAATTGGCTATAAGTTGGTAAATAGTGGTCCAAATGGAAAAAGGACGGCCATCTGTGATCACTTATATTTCATATCAAAATTCGATTTTTTATATGAAAATCTAGTAAAACATAAAATTGGCTATAAGTCAGTAAATAGTGGTCCTAATGGAAAAAGGACGATCATCTGTGATCACTTATATTTTCAACCAAAAATCTATTTTTTACATGAAAATCTAGTAAAACATTAAATTGGCTATAAGTCGGTAAATAGTGGTCCAAGTGGAAAAAGGACGATCATCTGTGATCACCAGGGAAACCAAAATATGCAAATGCATGTTTTTTCTGGTGAGTCTAATGAGCACATGGATAAGATATTTACACGTTTCAGAACTATTTAAGAATTTTGGCATCGATTTGTTAGTGCATATTTTTGCATATTTTACCCTTAAATACATATTTTTGCATATATTTGTTTTAAGAGCATATTAATGTCATATTTTGCGTTTTTAGAGCATATTTTACTGTTTAATAGCATATTTTGAGTTTATCAAAAACAAATTTTTTCTTACTTATTTTTCCCTGTTGAAAACTAGATGGCTTTTCACCAAAAAACAATTTAAAAAACAGAAATTTTTTTTTTTAAATTTAAAATAACAATTTGAAAATTTTTTTTATCCAAAAAATGAAAAAACAGAAAAAAAAATGTTCATCTAAAAAAAAAAAAAATTTTTTCCAAAAAATTAAAAAACTGAAAAAAAAAATTTGTTTACCTAAAAATATTTAAATTTTTTTATTTTGAAGTATAATTAGGTGAAGGGTATATAAGATTCGGCACAGCGGAATATAGCTCTCTTACTTGTTTTAATATAAAATAAGCACTATTTTAATAATAGCTCCATCTAAATATCAAATTTTAGTTCTAATTCAAACTTAACCGTTCTAAGTGTTAAAGAAATATTGTCTTTTAAATTTGCTCCTGTAACATCAGTTGATGTCGAAAGAACATTTTCTATGTATAAAAATGTTTTCAGATCCAATAGACAACGATTTTTATTTGAAAATTTAAGTAAATTTTTTATGGTTAAAAATTATGTAAAAGTTTGTTTTTTTAAGAGCATATTTTTTAAATTTTAAGAGCATATTTTAAAGTTTTTACTGCATATTTAAAGCGCCTAAAACGCTTTTTTTAGAGCATATTTCCGGTTTCCCTGGTGATCACTTATATTTTCAACCAAAAACGATTTTTATACAAAAATTTACTAAAACATAATTTTGGCTATAAGTCGGTAAATAGTTGTGCAAATAGGATAATAATCTCATCTCTGGTAATTTTTCAAACAAGAATTGATTTTTTATATGAAATTCTAGTGAAACATAAAAGTGAATATAAGACGTAAATTAGTGGTCCAATTGGAAAAAGAACGATCATCTATATTTTCAACCAAAAATCGATTTTGTATATGAAAATCCAGTAAAACATTAAATTGGATATAAATCGGTAAATAGTGGTCCAAATGGAAAAAGGACGATCTGCGATCACTTATATTTTGAACTAAAAATCTATAGTTCATATGAAAATGAATCCAAAGATAACTTTTTAGTAAAATTCTCCAACAATTTAAAATTTTCTCAAATATACTCGTACTCAATTAGATAGCATTTGATTATCTCTAAATTTTGTACACGAAATATCCCCATTTACCGCAAGTAGTAAATTCTTAATCTTTAACCAAACATAGCAGCCCAACCTCGCGTATTTGAATTTGCATGTGTACATATAGATTTATGTTGAAAACAATGAATTGTGTTGTTTATAAGCTGTTGGCCTTTATTTTATATCCTTTTTAATTTTGTTATATGCATGTATTCATGAATATGTATATGAATACCTATGTATGGTTGTGTATTTATGTTTTGTTCTATTGTCCACTTTTTGTGTTGTTGTATTTAATTGTTCTTTTGTGTTCAGCATTTGATAATTTTTAAATGCAAAAATATATACACACACATTTACTCACATCATACTCACATTAATATTGTTTCATGTACAAGTGCATGTTTATTAGGATTCTCCGAAAAAAATGGAGTTTATGAAAACCTAACTCTTCATTTTATAGGATTTTCGAAAATTGTTTGTTGGAAAATCTGCAACGTATATTTTCGAAACATGTTTCTGCAATAAAAATAACTCCATAGAGATTTAGGACCAGTAGCTTTTCCTCTTTTTTTCATCTTGCAGCAGTCTAATATTCAAACACGCATACATACATACCTACAGTTTTATACATTTGTATTTTACTACTTTTAATTGTTGCTAAATAATGGAGACATTAAAATGTCATAAGCTTCCGTTAAAATTAGAGTATGAGTATGTGTTTATGTTGTATTAGTAGCAAATGATAACTGGGAGCTGTAAATCGAGTTGGATCAGGAACGGTGGCACAATTATTTCATTTAGCCGCACACGTGGACAATGAATTTATTTCATATGCATACATTTTTTTGGACCAATTGTTCGTTGGTATTATTTTGAAATGATAATATTGTTACTTTTATGTTTTAGTTGTCATTAATTTGTCTTTACTGCTTTATAATCTGTTTGTGTTTTAGTCTCCTATTTATTATAAATAATCTTTTTTATGTATAAGACTTGTCCCTTAGATACTTTCCTTGTGTACTTAATTTCTGAAATACAAATTTAAAGTAGCAAATTTAATTGTAGGCTTTTCTGTTTGATTTCTAGTTTTCTATTAGTTTTCCTAGAACATCTTAAAATCTTTGAAATACTAGGGTATTATAATATGTTGACCCACCATAGTGGTCTAACAACCACCTTATACTGAAAGACTTGGAATGAATTTCTGCGTCTATTCAGATTTTGTGCAAAGTACAGGTCGCAATTTTAAAGCCTATTGAAACTGGTAAAAATCGATCCATTTTTTATTATCTCGAAATACGACTTTATCCGCCGTAAATACTAAATAGATATCCACACACATTTTTCAAAAAATTAGTTTTATATATAAATAAATCAAACCTACGAATTTTATGCGCATGAATTCATGATTGACCATAGCTCCCATATTAGGCCCACTTCTGAAAATCATTTTAAATGGATATAAAATTCTTTAAAATGTTGGTAATTGTGGTATTCAACAGAATTAAGTTTCATATAGAAGACAACAAGTGACCTAATATCATAGCTTTCGGTCCATAGCTGGTCATAGCTCCCATAAAATGCCACTTTCGAAAATCACTTTAACGAACTCAAATCTCATAAACATTTTGATATCCAAATAAAATGTAACAGAAAGAGTTGCTGACTTCATAGAAGTAACTCAAGTGGATTTTTAATAAATTTTCTCGATTATTTTTAAACATTTACACAATACAAATTTAGTCAAAGTATTGGCCACTGATAGCTATGACATTTTCCCATCTTTCTGGCAACATATGGATTCCGAGCCAAAGGAACTATTCATCTTTTGAACAAAGAATGAATCAATCTGTTCTAAAGCGAAGAGTATCCCACAGAGAAATAGTAGTCGGACTGGGCATGGTCTGGACTATTAAGCGAGTGAGGCAGAACCTCCCAACCACTTTATTCTAAATACTTTATAACAGGTATTGCAACATGTGGCCGAGCGTTGTCACGATAAAGTATTACGGTTTCAAGACTGGCCGCATATTTTTTGGCCGTTTTTCGGCCACAAATTTTCACAAAATTTCGCTTCAAACAAATCAGTTGCTCTCTCCAAATACAGATAATTGCCTTAGCACCATGGATATTTGGCTTTGGTGTCGATTCGGCTAGTTCGCCGGACTTTACATATGATCTCTTACGCGTTGGGTTATCGTAATGGATCCATTTTTCATCGCAGGTAATGATTTTCATTTATAGCGTTTCTTTTATAGGTTCGGACATGAAAAATTTTCTTTCAAGATCTCTTGGCTTCAATTCGTATGTTACCCAATTTTCCTGCTTTTGGGTGAATAATTTTTTAAGCTCCATTGAGTTTGATAACAGTCTTCATGGATAATGCCTCCAAAACATTTTTGGCTGACCTGTGCGATTTTTGTCAAAATCACAACTTCTGAACCGGACAAAAAATCTATCGCATGTTGAAAATGATGAAACACATTCACCATGAGCTTCGATGAGCAAAACGTCATATCGTTGTTGATACAAAATTCGACATTTCCGAAGCAAAAAAATGTTGTTTTTTACACTAAATTTATTTATTTTTATTTATAAAGAATTAGAGTACAATTAAAATTATAATCTAATTTAAAAATAACGAGCAATAGCGACTGAGGCCTTCAGCTCACAGGTTAGTATAGTTATTTAGTGAATAAATTTTATTACAATGATCAGTATGTTAGAAATTGTATAATAATGATGTGTATAAATTATATAGAATGGTAAAGGTTAGTAGACTTTAAAAAATTTATTATTATCGATATATTATCATCTGTTGGGTTAGCTAGAAGTTGTAGTGGATCTGTGTTTCCAAAGGTGTTGATCCTTTGAGTGTTGTAAAGAGGGCATACTGATAGAAGATGAGACGGATTGGTTGGATACGATACGTCGCAATTACATGGTGGTAAGATTTGCATATTAATGATGCAGCCGTGGGTAATTTTTGTATGGCCGAGTCGAAGTCTTGTGATTTTAATGAGATCCATTCTATTTGTGTTTTTATATTTGTTTGAGAAATTTATTATGCTAGTATTGTTGTTGTTAAATTTTCTATACCATTCTGATGTTTGCTGTATGGTATTGTCTTTAGCTGTATAATAAGTTTTTATATATCTCATTATGTCTTTTGGATTATAATTGTTTGTTGTGATCAGGGGAGATTTCAGAGAAAGTTTAGCGGCAGCGTCGGCGTATTCGTTTCCAGTGATGTTGCAGTGACTTGGAACCCATATTAATTTTAAATCAGAGTTTCTTTTGATGATGCTGTTACGGATTTTTGGAGGCATAAATGTTGTTATTGGAGGTATTTAATATGGATTTGAGTGATGAGAGGGAATCGGTACAGATGGCAAATTTACCACTTTTGTTGGCAATGTGTTCAAGTGCTTTGGTGATTGCTATTATTTCCGCGGAGAGTATAGAACTGTAGAGTGGCAAGTTTCCAATTTTGATAATTTGATTTTCTGTTGTTACGCTGTAACCAATATTATTTTCATTTTTGGAACCGTCGGTGTATATGAAGCTGTGGTTTAGCAACTTGTATTTTATTTCATTAAAGTAAGCACAGAAAAATGATTGATTATTATTCTTTGTGTACTGGTGTAAAGATAAGTCGAAATTGTTTTTATCCAATATCCATGGTTCATAATTTTTCTCTCTGGTACTTGGTATTTTAATTGGTATATTTAGTATGTCGCAGTTGTATTTTATTCTATTGATGGTAGATGGTATTTTTGCTATCTTTTTGCATTTGTTAATTTTTTTCATAATTGCGTTTAGGGGAGATGAAGTGTCCATAAAAGATCGATATAGTTTTGTTGTAAGAATATCTCTTTGGGTTTCCAACGGTAGTATATTGGCCTCTGCGTATAGGGACTTTGTGCGTGAAGTGGGAAAGGCCCCCAATGAATACCTTATTCCCGCGTTTATTTGGCAGTTTAGTTTCCTAAGAACTGATTTGGGAGCATGTCCGTAAATTGGTAAACCGTAATTTATTTTTGATAATATTAGGGCTTTAGTTATTTGTATTAGTGTGTAAGAATTGCAATTGAATTTGTGGCTGGAGAGGCATTTGATTATATTTAGCTGCTGGCTTAAAGATTTTACTAATATGTTGATGTGTTCGTTCCAACGGTATCTCTTGTTGATATGTAGTCCTAATAACCGTAGATTTGTTACTTCGATGGGTTGAATTTGATTAGATATGATTAAGCACTTGCAAGATTTTTTACGGCAAATATGAATAAATTTGCATTTTCTTGGTGATAATACCGCTCCAGAGTAGTTACCCCATTCAAGGATGTCATTAAAAAGTGAGCTTAAATTTAAGACAGGATTTTTGGTTTTGTTGGATTTTATAATTAAATTAAAATCGTCAGCATATGAAGTGAAGTCTATTTCCCGATGAAGTGAGATGACTTTGCATAATTTGTTGTAGGCTATGAGGAATAGGACGACGGAGAGTGGGGACCCTTGGGGTATTCCATTATAAAGAGGGTAAACATTGGAGTAAAACGATCCTACTCTTACAATAAATTTGCGGTTTTTCATAAAATTTATTATGTAATGTATTATTCTAGGTCCGACTTTCCATGTGATTAACTGTTCTACGATGGAGTGAAGTCCAATTTTATCAAACGCTTTTTGGAAATCCAAGGATATTATTGTTAGGTGTTTTCTAAGTGACAGCGTGTCAGCTATTTGGTGGTCTATATATAATAGACTGTCAATAGCTGATTTGCCCTTAGAAAATCCAAATTGTCTACTGTCTATCAATCTGTTAGTTGTTAAGAACCACCATAATCTGTTTGCAACGATTTTGTCTAACACTTTGGCTAGACAAGGGTTTAACGATATGGGGCGGTAAGAGTTGAGAGACGTTTTGTCCGTATCTTTTTTATAAATCGGTATGGTGATGCTAAGTTTAAATTGCTGTGGTATATATGTATTAAAAATGTTGTTGAACAGACTAAGTATGCGTTGTTTTACTATAATTGGAAGTTTTTTAATGATTTCATATGAAATCCTATCTATTCCGGGTGTTTTGCCTTTAAGATTTTTTAGGACATTGTTTAGTTCGGTGATGTTGATATTATGTTCAATTTTTAGGGCCTCAGGGCTGGGATTCGTGATTGTAGTGTTAGCAAGTATATTGTTTTTGTGAGTTTGAAAATCTTGTGGAAAATTATGGTCAGAAGAGTTATCCGACCAAAATTTTGCTAGCTCGTTACTTATTTTAAATCTATCGGAGATTACTAAATCTTGGGTGGTTATAACGTGAATAGATTGTGTGGATTTGTAACCGGTAAAACTTCGTATATTTGACCATATTCTATCGGCCTTGGAGGATGGGTTTATTGTGGATGTTAAATTATAAATAGATTTTCTTTTGGCGATTTTAATTTCTCTTTTTAATAAAGCATTATTTTTTTTTGTAGATGTAAAGATTTTGTGTAGTTATATTACGTTTAAAAATAAGCCAGGACCTATTTTTTTGTTTTTTAAGATTCTCAAGATGGTTGTTCCACCAAGGTACCTTTTTAGGAGAAGCTGGATGAGTTTGGGGTATGGAAACATTGGCTGCTTCTTTAATAATTTTGTATATATTGGCAGTCTCCTTATTAAGGTTATCACTAACTGGTCTGCTTTCTTCAGAGGCTATACAAAGTCTTTGGAACAAAGTCCAGTCAGCTTGATTTATTTTATATTTTGGTCGATATGTTGGATATGATTCTGATGGGTGATGGAACATTGAGATGATTATAGGAAAGTGGTCGCTTCCGTGTAGAGTACTTTCTATATTCCAGTCGACATGAACACACAGTGATGGGCTACAGAAAGATAAGTCAACGTGGGAAAAAGTGGAGTGAGTATTAAAAAGGGTAGGTGACGAATTATTTAAAAGCACGAAGTTATTGTTGTTGATGAAGTGAGATAGAATTCTGCCTTTTTTATTATTTATTGAAGAGCCCCAGTTATTGTGCCAGCAGTTAAAGTCTCCTGTAATCAATAAAGGTGGATCAATATTATTGAACATATTGTTGAGGTTTTGTTGAGTAAAATTGTTGTTTGGAGCTATATAAGAAGATACAATTTTGAAGTTTATGTTTGAGTTTATTTCTACGCATACAGTATCGAAGTCATTATTAACGTTAATTTTCTTGTGTTGGAGCGATTTATGAATAAGTAAAGCTACACCGCCATATCTTGTATTGGAGGTGTTATGCGCAAACAAATAGTAATTTATCGGAACGGGGATATTTGTAAGGCTATGAAGATGAGTTTCTTGGAGTGATATTATTTTTGGTGAGTAGAGTTTGATGAGTAATATAAGTTCATTGTAGTTATTTTTAAAACCATTTATATTCCACTGGATTATATTCAATGTCATAATGTGGAGAGATATATCAAATTTATAATGAAAGTATTGTTGATGGGTTGCAATGAACAATTGTTATTACAGGCGTATGGAGACATTTTAAGAATTTTTAGTTCGCTTGCGGTCGTTAGTTTTGGCTATTTCTTTTGCTAATCGATTTCTTGTTCTTTTTGAAGTATTTTTTGGAAGAATTATGCTTTTATTTTTTCCCTCATCTAATGTTTGTGATGATGTACTATCGTAATCAGATGCTGTTAAATCGTCAGAATAGTTTTTAAGTTCACGTGTTGTTGTAGATATGATTGGTGGAGGCATTTTATTATTTAAATTAAGAGAAGAGTTACCATTGTTAAGAGATTCTGAATTGTATGATGTTATTGTTTCTTTTTCGTTGCAGTTGGAGTTTTTGTTATTTTCGTTATTGTTGTTACTAGAAGTTGATTTAGTTATAAAAGAGTACGTTGATGTAGAGTGGTGACGATCATTATATTTTTTAATTGCAGTTTTTCTATTTGTTTTTTCCAATGTTATGATGGCTTGTATCTCTTTCTCTCTCAGAAAGATTGGGCACGATTTATCATTAGCTGAATGGCTGTTGTTATTATTGTTATTTTCTTTGCAATTGATACATGTTTGAGTGTTGTTACAGATTTCATTCTCTTCTTTTAAGTGATACTCTTCAGAACAATTAAAACATGTTTGTTTATTTTTGCAGAACTTAGCTAAGTGACCGTACCGATAACAGTTTCTGCATTTGAGGGGGAGAGGAATGTAAGGTCTAATTTTAACTTTCTCATAACCGATTGATAATTCAGACGGGAGAGAAGTAGCTGCGAAGGTGACAATTATCAAACCAGTTTCTTTCAACTCGTTGTTCACTTTTCTTAATATTTTGTTTATTTTACATACATTTTGTGTTTTGAGTTCTTTTAGAATCTCGTCCTCTGGAATACCACGAAGGTCATTTGAATAAACAACACCTTTTGCATAGTTAAGAGATTGATGCTCAGATAATTCGATTTCGATTGTAGAGGAGAGCGATGTTAGTTGAATTAAATTTCTTGCTTGCATGTATGTTTTTGTTTTAATTAGAATTGTTCCATTCAGTAGTTTTTTACACATTTCGACTTCACCACCGCACAATTTACACTAAATTGTTCAATAACTATGGGAGAATAAATGACAGACAGTTATTAAAAGCAAATAACCGCGTTCAAAAGCTACGCCAGCTATTTAATTCGAAAGTCTAGTATTTAATACCTTAGGGTTTAATCCAGGCGCGGATCGAAAGGGGTGAATAAAGGAAATTCTACCCCTCCCCCACAAAAAAAACCGAAAGGTTTTAATATAAAAAAGGAAAAAATAAACATGTAAAATAAATTATAATTTATTTCCTCTTCTCACCTGGATCTGCGCCTGGTTTAATCCAAAATCTATTGAAAATCAAGTAAAGTGCTATATTCGGCTGTGCCGAATCTTATCACCAAATCACCAAATTGTACTTCAAAATAAAAATTTTAAATATTTTTATGTAAACAAAGTTTATTTTTTTCCATAGTTGTTTTTTTAATTTTTTGGAAAAAAAATTTTTCGAATTGTTTTTTTTTAATTTTTTAAATTTAAAATTTTTTTTTTTTAATTTAAAATTTTTTTCTTTTGTTTTTTAATTTTTCTTTTTAATATTTAGCGAAAACAACTTTTGATGAAAAAAAATCGGGTTAAAAAATATTTTTTTCTGATTTTGACCTATTGTGGTCTTATATATGTACATTAGGGTGGCCCCGTTTGTATGGAGAAAAAATAAGGTATCGATGTTCCCGCCTAAAATGAAAATTTGATTCATTCTAAGACTACGTTTTGAAATTTTTTCGTCCTGGGGTCAATATTTGGCGAGCTGGATCAAAGGATAAAAAGGTCCTTTTTTGAGGTTTTTTACATTTTTTCCATATTTCTTCCAAAGGAAGTATATGTAAATTTGGTATCATATGAAAGGTCTTTGAGAGACGCATTGAATTAGTTAAAAGAAATTAAAAAAAAAAAAATTTAATTAAAAAATTTTAAAAATTTTCGACAAAATTTTAGTTTTTTTTAATTTTTTCATAGAATTTATTCAAATACATAGATGAAATTTCTTGATCATAAACATCATGTAATTTCACCGAAATGGTTTTTCTCGTTTTTTAAAATTCAATCCAGTTCAATGTTTATTCAAATTTGTTTAAACCTAATTTCATCCCTATCTGACAATCTCTGTACTCAATTCATAGTATATGTATGGGCATCAAAATAACTCAAATTTTATAAGCTTTCCATCGATGTATAAATTATTATACTTTTCTTTTGTTACACTACGAATATTTAAATTTAAGCTAAAACATTTACTATACATCGCGCTATAATGATTATTTTAATGTTATTCCTTTGGAATGTTGTTGTTAATTTTAAGTAACATGTGAAAAACTGCTTAACAGATAGGGATGAAATTGTGTTTAAACAAATTTGAATAAACATTGAACTGGACTGAATTTTAAAAAACGAGAAAAACCATTTCGGTGAAATTACATGATGTTTATTATCAAGAAATTTCATCTATGTATTTGAATAAATTCTATGAAAAAATTAAAAAAAACTAAAATTTTGTCGAAAATTTTTAAAATTTTTTAATTAAAAATTTTTTTTTTTAAATTTCTTTTAACCAATTGAATGCGTCTCTCAAAGACCTTTCATATGATACCAAATTTACATATATTTCCTTTGGAAGAAATATGGAAAAAATGTAAAAAACCTCAAAAAAGGACCTTTTTATCCTTCGATCCAGCTCGCCAAATATTGACCCCAGGACGAAAAAAATTCAAAACGTAGTCTTAGAATGAATCAAATTTTCATTTTAGGTGGGAACATCCGCAACTTAAATTTTGGGGCCACCCTAATGTACATACGTCGTTGAAATGTAGAAATTCCTTTTTAATAAAATTGTCAATGATGAACATCTTTGATGAACATTGCAAATTAATCATTTGGAAAATTTTAGTTAATATAATTTTTTTTTTTAATTTTTTGCTCAAAAATAAATTTATTTGAGTATTCGATTATTCGACAATTATTAATCGAATAATTTTTTATTCTAAATTGAAAAATTGTATTCATTCGCAAAAAAAAATATTGCATTTCCTCGATTAGTCGAATAACTTTTATTCGAATAACAACAATATTAGTCAATACCTTACAAATTTAAGGAAAATATTTTTTAATATTCTTTATAAACTTATTCACACTTAGCCTAATTGATCAAAAGGATCGCGATCAACTTTTGGAAATGTGCACTTCCGCCTGCAAAACACACTTACGTTTCTCACTCGAATCTGCCTTTTCGGATCGTATGGCTAGTCCGGCAGCTAAACTAACCGATGATGATTTACGTAATCTATTTTTTGGCAACTATTTGGAACCAGATGCCGAACCAAAGATCTACGATGAATGTGAAAACTATAATAAATTGGAAAAACTAATGCATTATTATTTACGTGACTATAATGGATTTTCAAGTACACCCATGGATTTGGTTTTATTTCGTTTTGCCATTGAGCATATATCGAGGTAAGTAATGAAATGGTATAGGTAATGGACGCACAAATAAAAAAGTAAAAAAAACTAACTATTACTTTATGAGTATTTGAAATGGCTGGTTGTTTGTATCGATCTTAGCTGTCGTTTTACGTTATGGCAAGCAATAACTATAAATGGTGTATGAACATTTATTAGTATTCACTGGGGTATTGAAAGCATAAGTAAAGGTTTAAAAGGGTGTCCCTTGAAAACTAAATATTCAATTTGAAATAAACTTGTTTTAAAATTACAAAAAATACTCTTAAGAGAAAATTAATTGAAATTCTCCAGTAATAATAATAATAAAAAATTTAGATCATGGTCACCCTTTTACTTTTATTCTTACCCCCAGCATATGTTCATTTAAACATTCATATGTATTCATATCAAATGTGCATAACAATTCATTTGCATCTAGATTTTTTCCATTCTTTACTTTTTTTTATATGAGTATTTTTAAAAATTTGTATATGTTTTGTATTTCTTGAATGTTTTTTCTCTTTCATTTTGGTATTCTAGAGTTTCACGAGTTTTACAAATGCCACGCGGTAATATTTTAATGGTCGGTATGGGTGGTTCTGGTCGACGTAGTTCCTGTCGTTTGGCTGCTCACATTGCTGATTGTAGATTAATGACGGTACAAGTGACAAAAACTTATACACAACAGGATTGGCGTGATGATTTAAAAAAGATATTGATGACCGCTGGATTTAACTTAAATCACACTGTATTTCTTTTCTCCGATTCACAAGTAAGTACAGTACAGAATAAAGTATATTATAATGAAGTATTGTTATAAATATTATAACTCACGTCTGATAAATAAGAATATTAAGTAAACATTATTGGTATTTAATTGAATGTTTGTGCACTGAACGAAAAGACATTAAAGGCAACAATTATGCCCAAAAATATCTAAAATATACACGATTAGAAAAAATATAGTTGTGCATGTTTACTGTAAACATATCAATATTTTTACAAGTTTTTATACCCTTCACCTTCGTGAGAAGGGTATATATAAGTTTGTCATTCCGTCTGTAATTTCTACATTTTTCATTTCCGACCCTATAAAGTATATATATTCTGGATCCTTATAGATAGCGGAGTCGATTAAGCCATTTCCGTCTGTCTGTCTGTTGAAATCAATTTTCTGAAGACCCCAGATATCTTCGGGATCCAAGTCTTCAATAATTCTGTCAGACATGCTTTCGAGAAGTTTGCTATTTAAAATCAGCAAAATCGGTCCATAAATAACGGAGATATGAGCAAAAAACCGGGACAACCTAGATTTTTGACCTATTTTTGATATATATCTGGATTACTAAGTCATTAATATAGACAATATGGATATCTAATGATAGATATTTCAAATTCCATTACAACGATGTAGATAAGTTGGACCTACAATGGGTCAAAATCGGGAAAAATATTTTTTAACCCGAATTTTTTTTTCATCAAAAAATTTTTTTGTCATACATTTTTTTTCCAAAAAAAAAAAAAATTAAAAAAAATTTTTTTTAAAAAATTTGGAAAAAAACTTTTTTAAAAAAAAATAAAATTTTAAAGTATAATTTGGTGAAGGGTATATGTATAAGATTCGGCACAGCCGACTATAGCTCTCTTACTTGTTTAACAATATTATAGTCACAGTAACTATTTATATGATTGTGGTAACCATATTATGGTTAATTTACGATTAATATGGTTGTATCAACATATATATGGTTACCATAAACAAGTATATGTTTATGACAACCATATTTATGATGATTGATTTACCATATTAACCATATTATGATTACCACAATCATAGGCCGAGAGCAACATAATATGCTAAGTCCTTCATCATAAAAATGGTTGTCACAAACATATACTTATTTACTGTAACCATATACATGTATGATTGATACAATCATGCGAATCGTAAATTAACTTGTACATTAATATGGGTCCGGTCATATTTTATACCAAAATTCGATTTTTGATATAAAAAACTCAAATTTCGTAAATACTACGATTTTAAGAAAAAACAAGTAAGAAAGTATAGTCGGTCAAGCCCGACCATATAATACCCAACACTAAGTAAAAGAGCAAAAACATTTTTCTTTTAAAATTTCAATAATTTATATTTTTGAGTGATTTTCGGAAGTGGGCCTTATATGGGGGCTATGACCAATTATGGATCGATCACCATGAAATTGGGTAGTGTGAGTTATGTCTCTATGAAAGTTTACTATGTTGAATTTTGTGAGTATGCCAACATTTTTAAGGGATTTACGCACGTTAAAGTGATTTTCGGAAGCGGGTCTATATGGGAGCTATCAGTAATTATGGACCGATCGTAACAAAATTTGGTGACATGAATTTTGTATATATAAAACTTATTTGAAGCGCAATTTATGGAGATACATTTATAAATTAAACATTTATGACCGATAAAGTCCAATTTCGGAAGGACATTTGTATGGGGGCTAGGTGAAATAATGCACCGATTTCAGCCATTTTCAATAGGCTTGGTCCTTAGCCGAAAAAATAATATGTACCAAATTTGATCGAAATATCTTCAAAATTGCGACCTGTACTCTGCGCACAAGGTTTACATGGACAGCCAGCTAACCAGACGGCCGGACGGACGGACATCGTTTTATCGAATCAGAAATTGATTCTAATTTGATCGGTATACTTTAAGATGGGTGTTAGACTAATATTTTTGGGCGTTACAAACATATGCACAAACGCATAATACCCTCCCCACTATGGTGGTGTAGGGTATAACAAGCTCAATCTGTGATCACTCAATTCTAGCATTATTATAAAAAACTCAAATTTCTTAAATCGTTAATAACTTTGTAAATACTGCGGTTTTAAGGAAAACCAGTTCAATCTGTGATCACTCATATTTTATACCAAAAATCGATTTAAGGGAGTCTTCTCCTGAAAACATAATGTAGCTATAAACATTTCAAATTGATGCCCATAAATATGCTAGACTTCGATGTTACTCACAAATATTATAAAAATTGACAACCTTATATTGTATAGCGCTTAACATTGTGAACCAAATAAAATACTAATGGAAATTATTGTAATTATGTTACTTAAATTCACATAATTTCATTATAATTCATACAAATTCATCACCATTACTGAATTGAATTTGCATACAGTCTTTACGGTTATTTCAGATAAAATTATTTATTTAATCCCATACTACTTAATACAATATCTAACAAACATCATAGTTGTTCTCATTACTAAATACTTACTTGTGGTATCTTCGTAACAAGATATTACAGCATATAAGTTGTAATGAATATTATGCTAAAATATTAAATCACAAAATAGATTTCGGTTCAAATCTCTACATTAACCATTCATAGTTCTAATGACTACATTTATTCAATAACAACAGTATATTTACGTTGACTAAAATGCAAAAGGCCTTGGTATAACAATAATTTTAAACTAGTTCCAAAAAATCTCAAATAAACAAGTTAGAATGTTCTTAAAATATGCTCACCAATTTTAGTTCGTAATGTTATTCTCTGTTATAGTGGGAAATTTGTGAATGGTTAGTATTTTAAATGTTAATTAAGTCATTTTTGCATTTTAGCTAACGATATATGTTTTCAGCATTGAACAACGAGAAATAGGAAATGCAATTTATATGTTTAGCATTAAATCATTTTGATGGAATTCATATTCATTTATTATTTATTAAATTCTCTTTCCTTGTTTTTGGTCTACCTGTTTTGTAGGCATTAATGGTTAGTTTATGTTAAGCAGATAACACTGGATTTTCCAATTTATTTGTATATCTAAATATGGTTTTACTTAAATTAATTAAGAGTACTTACTATTTTGCAACAAGGTATTCATTATTAATATATTTTATTTTGCCATTCCAATTTAGTAAATCATATGTATATTTGTGTAGCACTGCTTAACTACTTTTTGAATTTAAATGATTAAAATAACCAAAATTCTTGTCCGTCATCTAAAACTCAAATTCTAACAATTCTGAATTAAATATAATATATGAATATAGGTTAGGAAATGTATATTGAGGAAATTATTTTAAAAAATTTGTGACCAAAAATTAAATTTTCTCGAAATTCACCATAATAGATACACCTCCGTTTAGAATTGATTGGAATCGAAGACAACTTATTTAACTTTTTTAATTTCGTTTAAAAATATTTAGAAAATAAAACAAGTCAAGCCCAAGTAAAACAGCAAAAACATTTTTCTTTTAAAATTTCAATAATTTATATTTTTGAGTGATTTTCGGAAGTGGGCCTTATATGAGAGCTATGACCACTTATGGACCGATCACCATGAAATTATGTCGTGTGATTTATGTATATATTAAAGTTAACTATGTTGAATTTTGTGTGTATACCAAAATTTTTAAGCGATTTATGTACGTTAAAGTGATTTTCGGAAGCGGGTCTATATGGGAGCTATGACTAATTATGGACCGATCGTAACAAAATTTGGTGACATGAATTGTGTATATATAAAACTTATTTCGAGCGGAACTTGTGGAGATACATATATAAATTAAACATTTATGACCGATAAAGTTCAATTTCGGATAGACATTTGTATGGGGGCTAAAAATAATATGTACCAAATTTAATCGAAATATCTTCAAAATTGCCAGCCAGCCAGACGGACGGACGGACATCGTTTAATCGACTTAGAAAGTGATTCTTAGTTGATCTGTATACTTTAAGGTTGTTGTTAGATTAATATTTTTGGGCGTTACAAACATCTGCACAAACGCATTACCCTCCCCACTTGGTGGTGTAGGGTATAAAAATTGGGATTTGAGAATGAAATTTTATATTCGTTTTTGGTATGAATTTCTAATGGCTTATCGATATCAGAAAATGTTTATATTAATATTTAGCCGCTAAAAAAAATGTACTTTTTTGCTCATTTCAAATTTTTGGGAAAATGAGTTTTATTTATTTCGCCCCCTTAAAAAACTGCATGAACCTGGAAATGGTAACAAGTTTCTTACTTAGATACATCAAACTGCTATAAGTCACCGGTGCAGTGAAATAAGGCCATATGGCTCTATTGCTCAACTAGTTGGGAAATAAGACCATATGGCCTTATTTCCCATGGTAGAAGTGAAATAAAGCCATTATGGCATTATTGCATCTTCGAAAATTTCTTGTTTGCTTAAATGATTTATTTAATTTGACAAAGAAGAAAGTTCAATTAAAAATTAAAGAACATCCACACCAAAAAAATGTATTTTTTAATATTTTGTTACAAGAAAGGCTTTATTTAGCGAAGCCACCTGCCGCGTTCCATGGAGGATAAAGTCCCTAAGAGCGGCCACTGGCCGCTACGCAGAAAAACCTTATTTGCGAAGACAAGTTTTTTTGCACTCAGTATGGCTTGCAACTATTCAGTTTCGCAGGAAAAGCTTTTTTTATTGGTGGCCTGCGGCCGCTCTTAAGAGTTTTTTCCTACATGGAACGCGGCAGGCGGCTTCGCTAAATGAAGACTTTCCTGCAAATGATTATAAAATATTTTTTTTTGTCGCCTGGCACGAGAAAATAACTATACATTTTGCACTCGTTCAACAATACTGTATTAACTCAAAATTTTTAAAAATTCACTTTTTCCAAGAAATCAACTAACAACATCAACATCTATCTACTGTAAAAATTTCAACGTATTCCGATTACTCTTTCATCTCGAAAACCACATTTGAGAACATTTTCGTGATAATTAGTGACTACCTTGTATCAACAAAAAAGTATTATTTTGAGTTAATAAAAAAATTTAAATAGAAATACATCGTATATTTTCATAAAAAAAATTATTATTTTGAATTGAGCCTTTATTCAAGTTAAAAATAATCAAATTGTTTTATTTAAAATTGGTTGTATTTTGAGTTGATACTGTTTTGTTGATAAAATAATATAAACAAATATCGATAAGTTTCAGAAAAATGGTATTAACTAAAGAAATAGATTTATTTTGCAAATAATTGCAAAAATTATAAAGAAAAACATTGTAAATATATTTTCAAATAGAGTTTGCTTAATATGATGTATTCGGATTTTAAAATTCTCTTAAAATGTAATCACAAACAGTTTTTACCCTCTACTGAACATTTTAAAATTTTTACTTAATACAACAAGTGCGATATGTATGTAATTATAACAAGCTATTTTACACTGATATGGCTTTATTTTCACTTTGACCAATAATTGAATATGACTTTATTTCACTCCGTCGGTGGTAAAGTATGTTTTTTATGCGTGTTTTTTAAACGATAATATTTCAAATGAATGTTTTTAATTTGTTTAATATTGAAACAAATTACACATTGAAATTAAATATATTATTTTTTGTCGTTTAATACTAGTGTAGCACGTTCTGTTAAGCATCATTTTTTTTATAACCCATTTACTTAGTAAAAAAATTAAAAAAAAATGTGCTAACTTGATTGTTTCTAGAACATTTCAACCCAAATATTATAAAAATACCAAAAACCAATTTTTCAAAAAACGCGAAAAAGTACCTTTTGTTCTGCGGCTCCTCATATCTGAAATATTTTTAAAAGCTAACGTGATTAAACAAATAATAGGTTGTTGGACCATGAATAAGTTTTGTCTGGAATAGTGTGTATAGGTTTTTTTTTACTCACTATTTAGATTATAAGTATTGTAAAATTATGCGATTATGAAGAAATGAAAGAAGAATGAAGAATGTGCGAAAAATTAAAGGCAATGCAGGTTTAAAAACATACTAGGCTCAAAAAGTTCCTGACAGGAACTCTGCTAAAAATTTAGAGACCAAAGACAGAGCACGGAAATTTAAGTCAAATCTTATTATAACAAGTAAGAGTGCTATATTCGGCTGTGCCGAATCTTATATACCCTTCACTAAATTATACTTACAAATTTTAAATATTTTTAGGTAAACAAAACTTAATTTTTTTTCCAGTTGTTTTTTAATTTTTTGGAAAAAAATGTTTTTCGATTGTTATTTAAATTTTTTTTTTTAAATTTAAAATTTTTTTTTTTTAAATTTTAATATTAAAAAATTTTTGGAAAAAAAAAATTCGGGTTAAAATTTTTTTTTTCCGATTTTGACCCATTGTAGGTCCAACTTACTATGGTCTTATATACGTCGTTGCAAAGGAATATCTTTGAAATATCTATCATTAGATATCCATATTGTCTATATTAATGTCATAGTAATCCAGATATAGGTCAAAAATCGAGGTTGTCTTGGTTTTTTTCTTATATCTCAGCCATTTGTGGACCGATTTTGCTGATTTTAAATAGCAAAATTCTCGAAAGCATGTCTGATAGAATTATTGAAGATTTGGATCCCGATGATATCTGGGGTCTTCAGAAAATTGATTTCAACAGACAGACAGACGGACATGGCTTAATCGACTCCGCTATCTATAAGGATCCAGAATATATATACTTTATAGGGTCGGAAATGAAAAATGTAGAAATTACAAACGGAATGACAAACTTATATATACCCTTGTCACGAAGGTGAAGGGTATAAAAATATAGCTGCTGCATAATGGTCAATATTTTTATGTTTCTGATGCTCGAGGGAATGTTTTAGAACAGTTTAGGAATCCAAACGCGGTTTGTTTTTTGTTAAGATTTTTTCGATCTCAGCACTTAAGTTCCTATTTTAACAAATATAATAAAAAAACTATTGTTTGTTCTTTGAGCCAGTTTTTCATGTATCGCTATTTATTCGTCAATTGTTTACTAAAACAAACTAATGTTTAATTATTTCTTTCATCCCTATGCATCAATGCAATTACAAAAAAATGTTGCTGTTACATTGAACGTATACTTAATAAATAATATAATCAACAATCAAATATCACTCATACGTACATAAGCCTTTGTTTTTAATCTTCATTATTTTTACTCGCAATTTTAGGCCACCGATGAATGCTACATAGAGGACATAAATGGCATATTAAATTGTGGCGATTTACCAAATCTTTATCAATTAGAAGATAAAGCAGCCATAATGGAAAATATGATTAATATTGCAAAACAATTGGTAAGTGATTATTACAATACAAAAAAACAAAACTAATATAAATTACCAAAAACTATAAAATTCTAGTGTAAATGTCATATAACATAGAATGAATGAAAAAAAATTAAACTAAAATTCAATTTATTTTATTTCCGGCAAATCAAAATTTCATTGACATGCTGAACTATTTGCGTATGCTCTAATGCATTGTGATTTCCTAATTTTGTGTGGTAACGACAATAACAACAATGACATTTAACAACTACTGTGTAATGCGAACAACACTGTCATAACACTGCACAACACATCCTGTTCATACAACATTATAATATCTATGTACAACAACTGGTTACTGCTGCTGGATGGATGGATGGATGATGCTTGTGTTGATGATGCTGATGCCAATGATTATGATGATAATAACTTATAATATTTACTGCTGTTGTGCCTGATTCTCTGGTATTGTTTTTGATGTTCCTCAATTATACCATCATTATCCTTAAAATCATTTCATATTCAATTGCAAATCATAATAATTTGCATTTGTGGGGTGGTGGGCCGTTGGATGTGGGTTGTTGTGTGTATTATATTCAAATATATTGTACAATGTCTGCAATTTATTGCAATGACTACTTTTAACACTTAAATTGTGAAATACTTTAGGGTAAAAATATTGATCCCTTACCAAGTGAAATGTATTCATTTTTCATTGAGCGCATACGAGAACAATTGCATGTTGCATTGGCATTTTCACCCATCGGCGAATCGTTTAAGGAACGCATACGTATGTATCCATCGTTGATAAACTGTTGCACAATCGATTGGTAAGTGCCTCTTGGCAAAAACATTTATGTATCTGAATTTTTATTTTTTTTTTATTCTATACTTTTAGGTACTTACACAAGTTAAAGTTTGCTTTTATTTTTGAGTTTTTTAAGTACTTTTTAATGATTTGTATATTTTGAGTAGGTTTTGTTATGTTACAAAAGACGGGACAAAATTCTTGCAACAAAAAAGGTCAATTTGTTGAGAAATTATTTGAAATGAGTCATAAATTTAAAGAAATATTAACATTTAATCCAAACTAAAAATTAATTTGAAATAGAGAAGTCAAATTAATAAAAATTAAGGCCATTTAATGAGTGTGGCAATATATGAGTTTCCTTTCTTAAACCTTGCCACATACACAGAAAAAACTATTTCGTAAACCGTTTCAATTCAAATATCACATGTTGAACTGGTTTCAATTATTTTATAATTGAATCAAGTATTCATGTGTTTAAAAACAAAATTTTCAGATATTTTCAATTGAATTTTGAGTTTTAAATTTGATCATTTTGACAATTGAATATACAATTTTCGTTACTGGTTGAATTTCAAATACAAAAATTATTGAATAGATAATTTTCGTAATTGAAAACATATTTTTGTTATTTTTTTGTGTTTCAATTACGAAAATTATCTATTCAATAATTTTTGTATTTGAAATTCAACCAATAACGAAAATTGTATATTCAATTGTCAAAATTATCAAATTCAAAACTCAAAATTCAATAAAAAAATATATGAAACTTTTGTTTTTGAGCACATGAATACTTGATTCAATTATAAAATAATTGAAACCAGTTCAATATGTGATAAATGTTTGAATTGAAATATAATTTTTTCTGCGTAGAAACCAAGATAGTAAAAGCTACGTTATCACTGAATAATAAATATTTAAACTAGATTTAAAAGTCATAATACTGAGCAAAAACATTTTTCTATTAAAATTTCAATCATTCTTTGTCTGTGGTTTTATAAAGTGTGCCTTAAATGAGCGATATGACTAATTATGAGCCGATCGCCATGAAATTAGGTTATGACCGATACCATCGGTCCAGTTCAGCCTGATTTATGCGCCAGCCATGGAGAGTGGATATTTCGCCGCCACTGCTTGACTGGCTGGCGGGCAAGTGCAGTTTCATTGATAGACCTTTCAAATTAATAAAAAATATCGATGATATTTCAAACACACTTCGGTTTATTTAAATTTTAAGATAGGAAGCACTTAATAAAAGACCCTTTATAACAATATTTTCAATAAAAAATCTTGTCTATATACATAGTAAAAATTATTAAATCATATACAATAGTTTACCTCACATTTTACGCTATTGTTAGTTATTTTTTTTTTTTTTCAACAATTTCTAAGTGCTTATTTTTTTCCAACAAACATTTCCTAGTTCGAAACCCTTTAAAAAAGCACAAAACTAAAACATATTGTTTGATTTTATTGTATGTCTGGTGCAAATTACATGAAAGCAACAAGAACTACATGGTTCTTTTTTTTCATCACAATCATTTTAACTATATTTACAACATTTCCTCCTAGAATCACAAGAGTACAGAAAAAAAAAAACTAAACGAGACACAGCTCAGATAAAAAATCAGGAAAATATTATGAAGAAAATTCTTGTTCCTTCCTGTTTTCTAGTTTTTTTTTCTGTTCATTCTTTACTCGTATCCTGTATGAGTGACATCAGCTCAGTGTGACATTGTAGATTTTTTTCTTAATATATTTTACTACATTTGTACATAAGTATATTTTTAAAAAATACAAAAATACACTGATGCTAACAAAATGCATAAAAAAAGGAAAATAAAGTCAGAACTTTAAATTGTATAACAACAATATGAATTTTTATAAATTGAATTTAATCAAATTATGTATAAATAATAGCATATGTCATGAGGTATAGTTCATATTATATACAAGTTTTAAAGAATTTCTAACACTTTTTCTAAATTTGTCTAAAAGAAAACTGTATAATTAGTTATCATTTATTTATGTTTTGGTCTGAAATCTTATTGACATAACCAATCGTTCGAATGCTTTATACATTTGGGGGATTCAAAGGGTCTTGTATTAAGTCATATTGTCATAATGTCCTAATATATTATAATAGTTTAAATTTCGGGGGATTTTCTGGAGTATAAGGCGGATGAGGCAAAACATCAAAATACTTTTTAACAGGTATTGCAACATGTGGCCGAGCGTTGTCATGGTGTAATACTACGGCTTCATTTATGCCCTCATATTCTGGGCGTTTGTCGCCCAATGCATACTTCAAATGAATCAGCTGTGTTCGCTTCAGATTCCCTGTGATGGTTTGGCCAAATTTCAAAAGTTCATAAAAGATAGAATTCTTTGGTCCCATCGAATACATAACATTACCTTAGCGCCAGGGATATTTGGCTTCGGTGTCGATTCGGCTACCCGTACGATCTCTTACGCTTCGGGAAATAGAAATTGATCCATTTTGAATCACAAGTAATGATTTGGTGCAAAAATTATTTTTTTTAATAGCGTTCAAGCAGCATTTCGAACATGCAAACTCATCTTTCCGTAGCTTGCAATGATTTTGTAAGCTCTTGTTGAGTTTTACAACAATCTTAGTAATGCTTCCAATTCATCCAATTCTTAGTCTTCAAACTTTTTGGTTGGCCTGTGATCTTTGTTTTTCCATCATTACTTCACCATAAGATTTGGTGAGCATTTGGTGTGCTTAAGCGTTACTTTTTTTGTTTGCCAAAAATATTATATTTCGAAGGAAAAAAAAACATTGTTCAATAATTAAGTGAGAAATAAGTTATTAAAAACAAAAACTGTTTTTAAAAGATACGGAATTTTTAAGTCATATACCTAATAATAAAAATGATTTTTTTTAAATGGTCCAGCTCACAAACTGTTATCTCTGGATCCAAAATATTTTGGGAGAAATCCTAAAACAAACCACCGTTTCTTTTGTGGGGTGGCACCAGAATCACTTATTCTCTGAATCAGCATAACTGGCATGTTTTTATGAGCTTTCGAATCCATTTTTAAATATGAAGATAAATAAAAATGTTTGCGTTTAGTTGGTAACATCCCTTTATTGTGTTTTGGCTCCATAGAAATGAGCCATCCTAATACACAAACTATATTATTAAGAACTTTTGAATTCATAAATGTTATCACAAAGTTTTCACTTTGCTTTAACAGACTATTAATTCGGATGTGAATATGAGCATTTAGTTGGAGTAGCACAATTTACAATTACATCGAAAATGCTTTCTAACGAGTGTAATCAAAACCACCTCAGATTCTTTACTAACAGCCTTTGAACTAGCATATTAATAGAATTTTTGAGGAAGCAATTATTTATCGTTACCTTAGTGGACAAACATGCAAAGCGTTTTTTTTTTAAAAATTGAGATCTTTAGCAAACGTTTAGAGTTATTTAATTTATTTGTGCTATAGGGTTCTTTCTTTATAAATATCCTTCTTAAAGTTAAAGTTCTAAAGAGAGAAATAAAACTTGAACCGTTCAATATAAAAATGTTCACAAAAAAAATTAAATTTATTCAAATATTGTACGAAGTATTGGCATATTACTGGGTATTTATAAATTTATCCACTTTTCCGGAAATCCTCCGATTAAAGATTTTATAGTTGCTTCCGTTACTATTTTGTACGAGCTGGTCCACTTAACCAGGACATGTCCTGGGATATATAAATTATGAAGGGACTATGTGCTGTTGTAAGAATGCACTATAGGTTAAATGACTACTTTTTCTGTGCTAAATTAATAACGACTACAAAATCATGGTATTCAAACTAAAACCTTAAAGAATAATTCTATTAAAAAAATGAAATTTAACCCACTAACGATCAAAAATTAACCCATTTACAATCATTAATGCAAACTTAATACATTAATTTATTTTAATTATACTAAAACTTTTAGTAATTGCTTAAATCTAATTCATTTTGTAAATTTAAATCAAAAATGTCTTCTTCGCTTTCATTAATTTCATTGTTTTGGTGGCTAAAGTGAAATTCTTTCATGGTTCACTGCAACATAACAGTTGAATTACTTCTGGTAGAAGTGTGGAACGTTTCCGGTTTTGTAAGCGCATATCTAAAAATGATGTGGAAATTATTGGATCTGAGGTACAGCTTAATATTAATTCGGAGCTTAAAAAATATGTCTTCTCCACTTCCATTACAGCGTCTTTTTGCATCTCAAAAATTTTTCAGCAATATGAAGTAAGAGTCTCATTTGCTTTTAAAATTTCAATAATTTATATTCGTGAGTGATTTTCGGAAGTGGGTTATATGGGAGCTATGACCAATTATGGACCGATCGTCATGAAATTAGGTCGTGTGATTATTTTCTTTATGAGAGCTGAATTTTATGTGTATTCCAAAATTTTTAAGAGATTTATGCACGTTAAAGTTATTTTCGGAAGCGGGTATTATATGGGAGCTATGACTAATTAAGGACCGATCATCATAAAATTAGCTGACATGAATTCCGTATATATAAAATTTGTTTGGAGTAAAATTTGTGTAGATACCTATATAAATTAAACATTTATGACCGATAAAGTCCAATTACGGGAGGAAATTTGTATGGGGGATAGGTGGTATAATGGACCGATTTCATCCAATTTAAATAGGCTTCGTCCTTGGGCCAAAAAAATTATATGTACCATATTTAGGTGTATGTTAGACTAATATTCTTGGGCATTACAAACATCTGCACAAACGCATTATAGCCTCCCCACTATGGGGGTTTTCGTTATATGCTTCTCCACTTCACCTGAAAATATGTTTACTTTAATTTTGTCTACTACATGTTTGAAAACGGCATAAAATTTTTAATTTTTTGAATTTTCGTTAAGCCAAATTTCAAACAATACTCTAAAAAAGATAGTAAGGGTCCTCATGTAAACGCTTAAAAGCCTCGCAAACTGTGCAATCTGTGCATTTTTACACTCTCGCAAATGAAATGTCAAAAAATGTATGGAAATTCGTTTGCACAACTCCGATAAGTTTGCGCGACAATTTAGACTCGCAAACTTGAATTTATTGTGCATTTGATGAATCAGCTGCTTTTGTTTACTTTTATTTATAAGAAATAAAAATCAAATAAAATATAAAAATTTTGTGCATGTGAAAATTGTGTAACTTTGGAACAGAATGATTGTATTAAATGACATTGTGTATGAAAACATTAACCAACAGCTAGAACATAAACAAAGTCCTCCAAAGTATGTATACCACCGTTTGTTCCAAAGATTTAACTTTCATTCAACATTTTAAAATTAAAATTTATACAATTTGAAAAAAAATTATTAAAGCTTTTGTTGAATTTATGTATTTTTATTTAACAAATATAAATTTTCTGTATAAACTTGCACAAAATTGAAAAGGTGGGTTCATGAAACATGTCGCGCAAATTTGCCCATTTGCACAAATGGGAAACTTAAGCGTTTAAATAAGTACCCTTAGTATTATTCGAAAACGGCTAAAAATGGCTATTATATGTAAATGAAAATTGGTTTATAACATTTCAATATATTAATTTTTGATTTCATTTAATCTGCCGAACTTTGCCGAAATTTTAAAAGCTTCCACGAATTTACAGTTTGATAACAATCGCAGCACTTTTAAGGTTATGTTAAAAAAGTGGATTTATTTCAAGCAAGTTAAAAAATGTTATCAAATTTTTTAACAAAAAACATTACTTATTTAGTTTATTGTTCTCCATTTTCACTTTCTTGTTTATAACTCGCGAAATTATTTAAACATGCAATTGAAAATTTGTAAGCAATACAGGCTTTTCAACAAAATTTATTAAGTAATTACGATGCAATGTCTTTGACTGCGTATTGTCAAATGGAATTTAATATTTACCAAAAACAAAAAGCTGACTTTGTTAATTTGGAGTATTGGTTACAAAATGGCATTAAAAAAAGTGCAACATTTGCATTTGAAAAATTGGACTTTAGCACAGTTTTGGTAGCCGTTTAACCTATAGTGGAATGGTAAAAGCCATTTATGTAGACACTCCGCAATATATATTTCTGTGTTTAATGAGTTGCCACACAAGAAACTTCTTGGGAAATTTTGTTTATTTTTTTGTCTGGTATTATTCTTGAACATTACCTTGTCTATTAGCCACATACAAATCTTGACCCGGAAGATGTGAAATGTTTGCAACATAAGTTTCATCATCCGTTAAACAATAGGTGTACTTTTTTTATATATTTTGACCTCATTGCGATCTGAAACTGACCTTTATAAGACTTCAACCCAGCATTAGATTTGGCTGTGTGCATTTTACTTTACGAGCTGCTTTTCTTTTAGAAGTGTTCGGTGCTTTTCGAAAGATTTGTTCGAATTATTTTGCCTTATCAATATCTGTTAGACCTTTTTTCTTCCTGATACAGGTTTTCTTTCAGTGTTCAAATCTTCCTTGTACTGTATAATGGCTTTTGAAATAGTGCACAGTGGGGCAGAATCGAAATTTTTTGGAAATAAATCTGGCATTTCTAAACGGCTGGTCCGATCGGGATAAAATTTGACGTGGACGTAGCCAAGCGCTCAAAGTAGGATACCTTCGACATGTAAGATGTTTAAACACGTGCCATATTTTTGTTAATTATCCGATTTCAAAGATTGAGGACTGAGTTTTAAAAGTGGCATAGTTTTGAATCCAATTGTGATATTGACTTGAAATTTTTGTAAGACCAAAAGTTAACTTATCTAAACAAAAAAAAAATAGTTCGGAATAAGCCGTTTGAAAATGCCAGATTTATTTACAAAAAATCTCGATTCTGCCCCCTCTTCAAATCTATCTTTTGCTATTTTTTGAAATGTTTCAAATATTTTTTCACGTACTTTATTTCGGTGACCATTTTGACCGAACAGTTGTAAATGAATGATTTAGAAAATATAATATCCGACATATTTTGAAAACTGACGTGATTAATCATGGGCCAATATTGTCTATTTTCAATACCAAACAAACCTTATCAACAGATAGTGCGGAAAATTTCAGCCACATAGCTATAAGGCTAAGTCCTTCCCTGTTGGTTCTATCGTGCCTTCAACAGATAGACAGACGGACATAGCTACATCGTCTTGGATTCTTAAGAGGACCTAGGATATATATAATTTTTTGTGCTACGACCAATACTTCGATATGTTACAAACAGAATGACAAAATCAATATATTTCCCATGTTTCTAGATAGTGCACCAGAGAAAAAATATAGTTGGTCATGGTTACTGTAACCATTTCAATATTGTTACAAGTTTTTTAACTATATTATAGTCACAGTAACCATTTACATGATTGTGGTAACCATAATATGGTTAATTTACGATTCACATGATTGTATCAACCATATATATGGTTACAGTAAACAAATATATGTTTGTGACAACCATTCATATGATGAAGGACTTATCATATTATGGTGCTCTAGGCTTATCATAATCTGAGAACAACATATTATGATAAAATTATTCATCATAAATATGGTTGCCACAAACATATATTTGTTTACTGTAACCATATATATGGTTGATACAATCATGTGAATCGTAAATTAACCATATTATGGTTACCACAATCATGTAAATGGTTACTGTGACTATAATATTGTCAAAAATCTTGTAACACTATTTAAATGGTTACAGTAACCATGCCCAATTATATTTATACCCTACACCACCATAGTGGGGAGGGTATTATGCGTTTGTGCAGATGTTTGTAACGCCCAAAAATATTAGTCTAACACCCACCTTAAAGTATACCGATCGACTTAGAATCACTTTCTGAGTCGATTAAGCGATGTCCGTCCGTCCGTCCGTCCGTCTTGTTGGCTGGCTGTCCATGTAAACCTTGTGCGCAGAGTACAGGTCGCAATTTTGAAGATATTTCGATCAAATTTGGTACATATTATTTTTTCGGCTCAAGGACCAAGCCTATTGAAACTGGCTGAAATCGGTCCACTATTTCACCTAGCCCCCATACAAATGTCCTCCCGAAATTGGACTTTATCGGTCATAAATGTTTAATTTATATATGTATCTCCACAAATTTCGCTCCAAATAAGTTTTATATACACAAAATTCATGTCACCAAATTTTGTTACGATCGGTCCATAATTAGTCATAGCTCCCATATAGACCCGCTTCCGAAAATCACTTTAACGTGCATAAATCGCTTAAAAATGTTGGTAAACACATAAAATTCAACATAGTTAACTTTAATATAGACATAAATCACACGACCTAATTTCATGGTGATCGGTCCATAATTGGTCATAGCCCCCATATAACCCCACTTCCGAAAATCACTCAAAAATATAAATTATTGAAATTTTAAAAGAAAAATTTGTTTTGCTCTTTTACTTAGTGTAGGGTATTATATGGTCGGGCTTGACCGACCATACTTTCTTACTTGTTTTTCTCTGCGTGTGGGTATAAAAATTTTCTAAGTCCCAAAAAAGACTTATAGGTCCCCAATGCACTTCTTTTAAACTGTTATTATTTATAATTCTATATCATTCCAAATAAAACTTCATTAACTGATTAAAAAAATATTTAAAACTGTTTCCTGTAAAATTTGTGAAACTAAGAATTCGTACACTAAGCTAACGATATGTATCTAATGTTTTTAATAGCCAATATAAAAGTGCAAACTCATCTTCTATTTGCAAACGTTAAATGTAATATACAGAAACATTACCGTATCTAGGCCACTGCGCTGGCAATTTAATTAATTAGCAATTAACCCACTACATTTTCAACAACTTAAGTATTACAAATCCTTCAACATTCAATGTTCATATCTTTGCGTCCTTGTTTAATTTTTTTCTATACTTTTTTTTGGTTTGTAAAATGTTCTTTAACACATACTGCTGCAATCTAATTCAAATGTACACACACATATGTATAAATGTTATGTTTCCGTTTCGAACAAGGTACATGCCATGGCCGGTAGACGCTTTAGAACGTGTTGCGGAATATTTTATTAGCTCAATGAAATTGGGTCAATCACAAGAAACAGAAGATGCGGATGCCAATAAGTCACTTGAATCATACGAATCGAAAGAAAGTAGAAAAAGTTTAGAGGAAGTACAAGAAATTGTATTGAGTGATTTGGAAAAGGAATTGGTAAAATGTGTAATGCATTTTAATCAATCCGTTGTCGGTGCAAGTGAAAAGTAAGTCTTGGAAACAAAATAAAATTACCCTCTTACATGCACATAGATTCGCACACAAAATGTCATATAAGATGAAATAAAAAATTTCACTTTTTTCATTTTATTTGTCTTTTATTGGCACTTTGTGCTTGATTTTGCAGATGTTTCACAGAATTGGGTAGAAGAAATTATGTGACACCCTCTTCCTATTTGGAAATGTTAAAGGCATTTCGTAACTTTTACATACGAAAACTTGAAGAGATAACGAGATTACGAGATAGGTAAGCACAAATAGCAACAGTATTTATTGACTCTTAATCAAAATGTTCAAATCCTTTTGCCATTGCTTGATGATAATACTACCAAAACGTTTGTACTTCAGATATACGACAGGCTTGGAGAAATTAGATTTCGCTGCTGGTCAAGTGGGTGAAATGCAATCGAATTTATATGAATTGCAGCCTAAATTAAAGGTACTCTCAGAGGAAACGGAAAAAATAATGGTTAATATTGAACGTGAAACGGCGGAGGCGGAAAAGAAGAAAGAAGTAGTGGGTGCCGATGAGGCGGCTGCTAATGAGGCAGCTGCTGCTGCTCAGGCCATTAAAGATGATTGCGAAAGTGATTTAGCCGAGGCCATACCGGCTTTGGAAGCCGCTTTAGATGCTTTGAATACTCTCAAACCAGCTGATATATTTGTGGTGAAATCTATGAAAAATCCTCCTTATGGCGTTAAATTAGTGCTGGAAGCAGTGTGTGTTATAAAAGGTTTAAAGCCGGATCGTAAACCAGATGCTACGGGCAGAATGGTGGAAGATTACTGGGGTGCCTCGCTGCGCATGGTCAGTGATATGAAATTTTTGGAATCTCTAAAGACATTCGACAAGGATAATATACCACCAGCTATAATTAAGAAGATTCGGGAGAAGTATGAAATACATTTTCACTGCAAGAGTAGCTTTTGTTTGAAAACATACATTTTTTTCTTTAGATATGTTGCTGATCGTGATTTTGTGCCGGAAAAAATTAAATCAGCCTCTACTGCCTGTGAGGGTTTGTGCCATTGGGTACGTGCCATGGATGTTTATGACAAAGTTGCAAGAATTGTTATGCCCAAAAAGGCGGCCTTAGCTGAGGCTGAAAATGATTTGGCATCCCAAATGGAAAAACTTAATTCCAAACGGGCTGAGCTTCAGGTGATCTTGGATAAATTACAAAAGCTTAATGACTTCTTTGCAGAAAAATCAAGGCAGAAAAAAGGACTGGAAGATGAAATTGAAAATTGTGAAAAGAAGCTGAACAGGTTAGTTAGATACTCTTAACCTTCATAAGGTCTGCGGGTCAAATTTGAGCCATATTGAAATTTAAATTGAATTTTTTCTTAAATTGAGTCATTGATATTTTTGATATTTTAAGACGTTTATTTAATTTCAAATTTCGTTAGGTTTTTAGAAAAAAAATGGTAAAAAAAAATATCTATTTCATATTTGGGTCAAACTTGACCCAAGTACATAGTTCCCGAGATAATTCGGTATCTCGGGAACTATTGGAGATATTGTTTCACATGATTGAAGCTGAGGCGTTTTCGAGTTGATTTTCGTTTGCTCAGCTTTCTATCGCTAATGCGGGCCAGTGCGTGGCCCCTCAAATTTGGTCACCTCGGGTCTTAATTTTTTTAAAAAAATCTGCAAAAACCAATTAATGATCCGAATGAGCTGAAATCCAAAAACACTGACGTTTACACATTTCTTAAACATTCTTAAACATTTTTTTTTTAATTTCTCATTATTTTTCTATTTTTTTTTAGAGCTGAAAAACTGTTGGGCGGCTTAGGTGGCGAAAAGACACGTTGGTCAGAGACAGCTCATAATCTCCATAAGTCTATAAGCAACATTGTTGGTGATGTTCTTTTGGCTGGTGGCTGTACAGCATATTTGGGATTTTTTCCAACAGAGGTAAGTAAGTCTTTTGAAGCAATTGACATGCAATGAAAAACAAAATTGAATTTCGCAAAAAAATAAAACCATTTCAATTGCTTAAATTGTTTTGAAGAAATTAAGTAGTTGTGTGTATTCTTGTAAATAAAGACACAATATTGCAATCGCACAGATATTTTAAATGACAAATGAGACTGTCAAGAGTACTTGAATTGAATATTATTTATATTTTTAGAGGCCAATTTATTTGAAAAATATGTAAATTGTAGTTATTTGTTTTTCAATATTTTGCTCATTTGAAATTCAAGCTAAACAAGTGATTAAATTCAAATGTTTAAAGTTACCTAATAAAAAAATTTAAGAACTTGAACATTTTGTTGGAATTTTGAATGCAAATGTAATTATGTTTTAAACTTGAAAAATGTTTTAAAAACTAAATATTTTTCAAACAAAAAACATATGGCTTGAATTTACTCATTCAATCGATTAACCGATTAATTTTGGACGGTTAACTGTTCGAATAATTTGAAATTGCCGATTTTCAAATAACAAATAAACCCATTAATTTGTGTCGATTAACCGAAATTCCTTTTTTTTTTGCAATTTAAACAATCTTTTTGTATTTATTTTTCCGTTTCAATTCATATACAAATTTCAAATTAAAATTAGATATCTTTGAACATCCAATAAACATGATTAGTGAGTATGTATAACAACTGGCATATTTAATTTATATGTATTCGAAACTTTGTTTTTATTTACATGTATAGATGAAACTTTTTTTGAAATGAGTCTTTTATCATAACTAAACGAAACTATTAAATTAATCAAAATCTAAAACAATCCAAAAAGGAATATTCTTTATCGTGCTTTTGATTTCTCCAACATATACAATCACATATACAATATAAATTAAATCGTTTAAATTATATTCTTTTTATAAAAGATTATTTCAGAAGATCTCACTAAAACCCTAAAAAACTCACACAACGCTCATTTGCTGCAACAACGTCATAATTCAAAAAAAGTCGTTTCGAGAAAAACGTCTTTGAATATTTTATGACATTTTAATATTTCTTAAATAAATTTTCAACAAATCATGCGATTTCAGAAATATAAATAGTATATGTTAATATCTTTCTAATCTGTTTTTAACACAAATTTTTATTTATCAAATATATGAGAAAACAAGAATTTTAATTTTTACAACAAAAAAACATTCTCACACAAAAAATAATTGACTTTTTTGAAAACTGATGAAACTATGTGAAACATTAGAACAGCGCATATTTTATATTACTCAATTCATAAACATGGATTTTGAGGTATGACGTTGTTGTAGCAAATAGGCGATATGTTTATAAAAATTATCTCAAATACCTTATTTGCTGTTTTTTATGTTTTTGTACAGAAAATTCGTTGTTGTATTTTCAATTTAAAATTAAAATAGAAATTATTCGGTTAATCGAATAATTTTAAATTAACCGAATAAATCTAAACCTCGATTAATTATTTGCTCAAATAACCGATTAAACCAGAAACCTGATTAATTGAATGCCTAATAGACATAGAACGGAAAGTCTCATATCAAAGACCTAACTCAGTTGTCAGAAACCTAAGTGGTGAGAATGTATTAGTACACGCAGAGAAAAAATATAATTGGACATGGTTACTGTAACCATTTAAATAGTGTTACAAGATTTTTAACAATATTATAGTCACAGTAACCATTTACATGATTGTGGTAACCATAATATGGTTAATTTACGATTCACATGATTGTATCAACCATATATATGGTTACAGTAAACAAATATATGTTTGTGGCAACCATATTTATGATGAATAATTTTATCATAATATGTTGTTCTCAGATTATGATAAGTCTTAAGCCGAGAGCACCATAATATGATAAGTCCTTCATCATATGAATGGTTGTCACAAACATATATTTGTTTACTGTAACCATATATATTGTTGATACAATCATGAGAATCGTAAATTAACCTTATTATGGTTACCACAATCATGTAAATGGTTACTGTGACTATAATATAGTTAAAAAACTTGTAACAATATTCAAATGGTTACAGTAACCATGTGAAAAC
Organism: Calliphora vicina; assembly: GCF_958450345.1. Classification (NCBI taxonomy): domain Eukaryota; kingdom Metazoa; phylum Arthropoda; class Insecta; order Diptera; family Calliphoridae; genus Calliphora; species Calliphora vicina. The sequence continues at coordinate 29,885,540 of NC_088782.1, read as the reverse complement.
AAAAACAACACTCGTATGTGTGATTATTTTGTGTAATTTTTTTTGTTTGAGTTTTTTTCTAGTTTCCGCTCTATCAAAAAACTTGCTCATTCAACAACAAAATACATGTGTTAATGTATTTTGTTATTGTATCAGACATATGATTTGTTGTATTTCTGTTTGACAAAACGGAGTGACCCATTGTAGCTCCAACTTACTATAGCCTTATATACATCGTTGCAATGGACTTTGAAATATCTATCATTAGATATCCATATTGTATATTAATGACTTAGACAAAAATAGGCCAAAAATCGAGGTTGTCCTGGATTTTTCCTTATATCTCAGCCATTTGTGGGCCGATTTTCTGATATATTTATGTAACTATCATGTTTGTAAGTTATTTAGGGGCTCCGGAAAGTTGATTTCAACATACAGACGGACAGATGGCTATACGGACACCACTGTCTATAACGAACCAGAATATATATACTTTGTAGGGTCGCAAATGAAAAGTATAGCAAATTACAAACGTGGTAAATAGTGGCCTAAACGATAACTTATATTTTCAAGGAAACATTTATATTTCATATGAAAATTAAGCAAAGCATATGTGTTAATTCATTAAACAGTTTTAGAGCAAGTAATATTTTCTAGCTTAAGTTGCCGTTTTTCATATTTAGAAACATACAATTCATTTCTAAAAGTATTAAAAGATTTCTATCATCTCATATTTAAATTTCCCCTAAAACCAGCACCCATTAATAACAGTTAAAAGCCTAAAACCTAAGCAAAACATCCATAAGCCATCACTTTGCAATGCAGTCACAACAGGATTCCTTAGAAATAATACAAATTCAATTTGTTAACATAGAATCATGTCCAACAACCATCTCCATATGAAAGCTTTTATGACAATCTCATATTCCGAAAAAAAAATTTAAAAAAAAAGTATGTATATTTTTTACGTTCGCGTATATTGCCAATTAGTTGAATCAAAACAATAGGCAGGAACTGTTGCTCTAGTAGATGTTTTAGCTGTTTTCTGGTAAAAGTGTACGAGTATAAAATCTTTAGCATAGAGCTAAACTCACACACATGGTACACTGTTGTTTTAGGTGTGTGTTATCTTTTGTTTCTAAACTAACATTGATCTGATTTTTTTTTTTTTTTTTTTGAGAAAGGAGTCGTTTTAGTTTTTATGTTTTCGTTTGTTATTGGATATCATGCTCACCACGACTATTGGCGAGCAGGTTTTAATCCAGCCAACTTTTGTGTTGTCAATCAAATTGAAATTAATTACTGTCACGTATTCGGTTGCTTGCTGGAAACGGAAGGAAGTTGCCATCATTTAGGTCGAAAGTTATGTGCGCTTTATGAGCAAAATCAAAAAACTTTGGAGAATAGTTGACACTGAATTCTGATGGCTTGTATTTCGTTTTTGTGTCATATAATAACCTAATACCTTTAATATCATTTTAAAGTTAAAAAAATTAAAATGTAATTAGAAACTTATAATAAGGACGCCGAAGCAAACCAATGTTCGGTCTAAAATTTTAAATGAGCGAAAAAGTACCTTTTATTCTGTGGCTCCTCATTTGACATGATATAATTACAGTTTGTCCTGCCAAATCGTTAATTTGAATTATTATTTTTTTCCATGCAGTATCGTGTTAATATTTTAGAGGAATGGAATGAAGTTTGCCGACAACATAAAATACCCTGTTCCGAGAAATTCTCATTAGCCAATACTCTGGGAAATCCGATGCAAATACGTGCTTGGTCTTTAGCAGGTTTACCGGCTGATAACTTTTCTGTGGAAAACGCCATCATCGTAGCTAATTCCAGTCGTTACTCTCTGCTAATAGATCCACAAGGTAAGTAAGCCTCAGTATATTTTATAACCCTTATTATCAATACAAAAAATTTAACTAAAGTTAAAACTAACTATAGGTCTTTATTTGTTCAATATTAAAAACTATGGTTAGTGCTAACTAAGGGTTATGACATTATTGTTAATGTACCAACTTGTATAACTAACCTTGATTCCATTTATTTTTCTCAAACAATGGGGCACTTGAATATAATAATAAAACACATAAATAAATAATATTTATAAAAAAAACAAGTACAAGCCAACAAGTGGATTAAAAATATGGAAAAGAAAAATGACCTTAAAGTTATAAAGCAAAGTGATGCCAATTATATGCAAATACTTGAATTGGCAATTACGTATGGTAATCCAGTATTGATTGAAAATGTTGGTAAGTCTCTCTAAGTAGATACATATTTAAGTATTTTTATGAGTATTTGTTTATCTCTTTGTAAATAGAAATGAATATAATACAAAAAAAATCAATATAAATTGCTTAATTTTAGTTATATTTATATGAATTGCTACGAATAGAAAGAGATATCTGGTTTATTTGTTTATTTACTTAATGATAATTATGTAAAGATGTTAAATGGATGGTAATATTTGTTTATGCCCTAAAAAAAAATATAGTTTCAAATAGAAATTCAAAAATATTTGTTTGTATATTCTCTTCCTCATTGCATATACAAGTGTTATTATGATTATTCTTATTCTTATTATTATTATTGTTGGAAATATTTTTTTTGTTTTGGTGTTGTTGTTTCCTAACAGCTAATTCCCATTAAAAGTAATGTTTGTTTTGGGTACTTTTTTTTATTTGTTTCCTCCCACAAAAAAAAATCCTAAAACAAAATTTCTTGAGGACCATTATATTGTATCTGTTTTTCATTTAATATCTCTCTCAGTTTGTTTTTAACCCTTGAGGGAACAGACACACTTTATCGATTTTTTGTTGACCACGTTAAACGAGATTAAATGCCAGTAAAAGCTGAATTAACAACCGGTTATAGATGTCCATATATTGTTTGTTGCTTGAAATAATAAAGATCAAAGTTCAGAAAAATAATTTTACATTCAGTTGCTAATGTTATGAGGCTAACAGTCAGGGAGTATAGTATTATGGGGCATTGACCATGATTTGGAATATCATTTCCAACAGGGAAGAACCAGGTTGATTGACATCATTATAAAAATCTATTTTCTCTGAATTGAATCATTCGATCCATAACCAGAGAGTCGAAAAGAAAATTAGTCGAATTTGAATGCTTAACTAATTGTATTTCGGAAACGTTTTCTTTCGTATCGTATTACACTACAACTGTCCTGTTGACAAAGTATAAAGATACATACGCACTGTTGTTCCAAATCAAAATCTATGTGGACAAAATTATAAAAATCGGTATCTTCAGAATTTGGAAAAACGAAGTTTTTTCGAAAGCTGACAATCTCGTCTCCTCCAATGCAAATGTGTTTTTCAATTGGACATTTCGTTTTCTCGACAGAATAACCAGAAGTTCAAAAAATATTGAATCATATTTTCGTTTAAATTACATACATATATCTCAATTGTTTTGCCATATAGAAATTCATACTTCAACACGTAGATAAACATTGATATAGGCTTTTATTAAATGTATATCTTATATTTATGGGCCTCTCCATTTTCCTGTTATAGTCCTTTAAACTTGGGTCTCAAATATACTGATATTTTTTTTCTAAAAATATATAGCTTGCGAAAAAAAAAGAACGTCGAAGCCCGCCCAATGCATATATACATCATTTAAAGAAACTTCTTGGGAATGTCTATGTAAAAAAAATTTTGCCGCCAGAACCCGCTGAAATACTTTTTTTTCAAATTTTTATGGAATGAAATTTTTAGAAATATTTTTTTTTATTATTAATTTTTATATATCTAGACCCTATTGTAACTTGAAATATAGTAAATACAGATCTTTTTAAACATTTAGTTTCAGAAACATATGAAAACGTATTTTTTAATTTGTTTTTATTAATGATTTTTATATATCTTTAACCTACTGTAACTTGAAAAAAAGTTTATATTGATCTTTTAAACATTTTTTTTTGGAATCAGAGACACCAATTCTATATAAAAAGAGCGCCAATTAATTTTGTCCACCTAGATTTTGATTTGGAACCACAGTGATACGGCCTAAAATACTTTACGTAAGAGTTAACTTGACATTAATTTCCAATCAATATTATCAAAAATATTATCATGATAAATGCATAAATTTGATGATGTTCGATAGAATCTGAAATCAGCATTCATTTAGAACTTTGATTCCGATAATATTTGAAAATGTTTGCCCTATATCATTACGAGACACACCTATTTTCTTACAAGGACATTTCAACTATGTGATATTCAAGTATGATATTCACGTGTCCTCTATTAATATCCCAACAGAAACTATTGATGGTTTCGATATATCAAGTTAGAAAATGCTTTTGTGGGATCTATGAACGAAGTATGTCGGATCATCTTGCGAGTTCAACTGATTCAGATATGATGTGCGATCGAACTTCCGGAATCATATACACCAGAAGAAAGCAGAAAATCATTGAAGCTTGGATTTGGTAAATTCTCTGATGAGTTCAGTGATGATGAAAGGACAATCTTACAAAAATATATTAGACCCTCAATCATTCACAGCATTAGACAAATAGATAATATTGAGTCTTTTAGGTTATATTATGTAAGTTGTTTGTATTCAATATCGAAAGTATGGCATCATATAAAGAATGTTGAAATCATCAATAAAAGAGATCGTATTAATTACAAATACATAAAAAGGATTCAGAAAATCATTAAAGCTTGAACTCGCTGATGAGTTCAGATTATGATTGATCCAGATTGATGATATTACAAGGTTAGATGCCCTCCATCATTCACAGCATCCAGGCAAATATGACATTAGGTTAGGTTAGGTTCCATGGGTAGCCACTCTTCAAGCAGCTCACTTGGGTCCATTCAAAACTGATCCCGTTGTGATACCCAAGGGGTAAACATCTTGGTATTAATTATACGTCCGTTGTTTCCAGGCTAAACCAGCCAGATTCTCTGATGAAAGAGTAGATTCGTCTAAGACTCATCCCTGATAGCTCATCTAAGCATGAAAGGAATGGTAATCCAAGGATGCGTTCCCTCAGGTTTATCAGAGCCGGGCATTGGCAGAATAGGTGTGACACCGTCTCATCTTCTTCTTCATTGTGGCAGCTTCTACAGTAGTCATTATACCGTAGACCCAATCTCCTAGCATGTGTCCCAATTATACAGTGTCCCGTAATGAAGGATACAATTAGCCTTATTTGCTCACGACGAAAGTCCATAAGTAGATTCGTCCTGCTGGCATCATATACGGGCCAAGTAGACCTCGTTATGACATTAGTAAACACGATATTCGTTTGTAGATTAAGCGACAATACTGAATCTTATGCACACATCTAGCAGATGTGGTTGAATTACTTATATTCAATACCGAACGTCTGTCCTCATAAGGACAGAGTCTTTGAACGAGTGAGTACAAGTAATGAATGGTAATACATAACATTTGCAAAAATAGAAGATCGGATTAGTATTAACTGCTAAGAGATCATTCAAGGCAACTAAAAAAGTGAGGCATCCAAATAGAGAGGAACACCAGAAACCAGCATAAAGTTCCTGGAAGAAACACAATATATTATCGTATCGTATTTTACGGCCAATCAGCCTTAAGCCTATATATATTTCGGCTCACAAGGCTCAAAATAATACAAGTAATGAAAATACTTCTATGTCATGGAATACCAAATAATGTAATCAGGCATTGGCAGAAGAAAAGATTTTAAGGGAAAAACTTCAGCAATCCTATTAGTATCCACTTCAATCCTATTAGTCTCCATATCAATATGTTAAGAATTGATATCGCAAATTTTCGGAGCCTCCAGGAATTTTAGAATGAGACAGGCTGCTACGTTATCAAGGTACACGAATAGACAGGCAGCAGCTATCCAGGATGAAACCAATTCCTCATCATTTGCGTCATGACATCGTTTAAATATTGATACTGAGCAATTTCTGCTAATCAGACTCAAAAAATGTTCGATGATTTACAACAATAAAGTGGAATACCGACGAAATGATCGATCTCACCAGTTCATGACTGACCGAACTCGCCAATCTGGATGTCGAATAGACACCAGAGAGGTATTAATAAGCACGTTTACCGTCAGTACAAATTCGGATATTCAACCCCATTCTGAAAAGCCGACCTACTTAAATCGCAGACTTGGAGCCGTTTGTATAGATTACATACGTGTCCCTAGAGAAACGTGACCAGCAAAAAACAATATAGAGAAACATCTGTCTATAAAGGGTAAGGGTGCCAATGTTAATGTTTTAAAAATTTTTTTAAAAATCACTAAAGCTGGGTTTCCGCATACACCGTAATCGGCGACGATAACGAAAACTGAAACTTGAAAACGTTGGTGTTCGTCACCGTCTCGTTTCTGAATTGATTTCGTTTCAGTTGGGTGCGTTGCGGCATAAAACAAACGAAATTATTTTTTAATTTTGGATGTCGCATATTAAATAGAATTTCATTATTTTTGATTTTTGAATCTATTATTTTTTCCTCTTCCATAAAGAAAATTTATTTTTTTATTCATTTTGATTTTCTTTAAATTTGAAATAAAAAAAATAGCAACTTTTTTGTTTATGTGTTGAGAAGCCAATGGGGTTGGAAAAGTTGCACGATGTCGCAAATCCTGCGATTGTAGGGGATTTTTCATTTTTTGCTTTTGAATTGTTGTCAGTTGTCAAATATTATTATTAAAAGTAGCAAGTCACCTGAACACTGTGGTTCCAAATCAAAATCTAGATGGACAAAATTATTTGGCGATCTTTTTATATAGAATTAGTATCTCCGATTCCAAAAAAAAAATCTTTAAAAGATCAATATATGTGCTGTTTTTCTATAGCGAACGAGTACTATGAGTGGAAATTTAACATGTGTTTTGTTATTGTAACAAAAACAAAATACATGTAAAACGTCAACTCAAAGCACTTGTTCGCTATAGAAAAACAGCACAATAAACTTTTTTTCAAGTTACAGTAGGGTCTAGATATACATATAAAAAACATTAATAAAAAATTAAAAAAAAATACGTTTTCATGTCTTTCTGAAACTAAAATTTTAAAAAGATCTGTATTTACTATATTTTAAGTTACAGTAGGCTCTATATATATAAAAATCAATAATAAATAAAGAAATATTTCTAAAAATTCCATTCAGTAAAAATTCAAAAAAAAAGTATTTCGGCGGTTGCTGGCGGCTACAATTTTTTTACAAAGACATTCCCCAGAAGTTTCTTTAAATGATATATATATGCATTGGACGGGCTTCGACGGTCTTTTTTTGGCAAGCTATATGACATTCTTAGAAAAAAAAAAAAAAAATCAGTATATTTGAGAACCAAGTTTAAAGGTCTATAACAGGGAAATGGAGACACCCATAAATATAAGATATACATTCAATAAAAGCCTATATCAATGTTTATCTATGTTTTGAAGTATGAATTTCTATATGTTAAAACCATTGAGATATATCTAATTTAGTAAAGCAGTAAAATTTAAAAAAAAAAATTAACGAAAATATGATTAAAAATTTGTTGAACTTCTGGCGCTGCTGTCGAGAAAACGAAATGTCCAATTGAAAAGCCCATTTGTATTGGAGGAGAGCAGATTGTCAGCTTCCGAAAAAACTTAAAAATTCTGAACGTACCGATTTTCATAATTTTGTCCACCTAGATTTTGATTTGGAACCACAGTGCTGAAAGGGATTTCGAAGCAATTTTAAAAGAAAATATAAATAAAATTCCTGGGATTAATCCTCAATGTAAAAATGCTCTAATAACAAATGTTTAGCCAATTTGCTAAAACATTTTCCTTCAATTATCTAGAAAATATTTCACTTAAATCTCCTCCTACAATATTTTTAAGTACATTGTAGCCAAGAAGGATTAAAATCCATTAGACCAAATGAACTTAGAAAAAAAACAATCCAACAAAACCATAGCAAAAAGCGGGTTAATACTTGTTGGTTGTATATTTCAATACTTTTGAAATGTTTGTTACAAGTATCGTTACTAAATTGTGAAGATGAATGGATGATGAGCGTGATTATGTTTATTTTTATATAATTTTTTTTTTTCGTTTTTATCAAAATGTTGTTTTTTTCAAAACAACGTTTATGTATTCGCCTTCTTTGCGTTTAATGATGAGTTCAAGTGTTTTGGATTTATTTTGTCTATGAGGGTACTTGAAAATTTTTTAAATGTCCATGGCACGTTCAGTCAGTCATTCGCTGAATTCGTTGAATTGTCCATCTAGTTATTGATGTGGTGGTCTGTTTGTTTGTACGGCTGGTTGCCTATATGTCTGTATTTTGGACGTTTATCCGTCTGTCTTAAGAGTTTTTTCTTCTATGGCCATTTATTGTCTAGCTGAATTAATATTTCGTTTCCAATGATTCTTTATTTTCAATGGTTGTTTGTTGTTGTTGCTGCTGCTATTCTTAGTTTATATATTTCTTTTTCATGGTTTAATGAATGATTTCAGCCATTTACAAACAAATAACTTTCAAAGATTAATGACATAATGAAATGAACCATAAATGATGCGAGTACAAGTTTAAATGAACATACAAACAGACACACATAACAGCGTCATACTGATTTCTACTGATGAAAGATAAAATTTAATGATAAAATGCTTATTACCCTGACATTAGGCAATATTTTCCTTAGAAAGTTTATATGATTTGAATTTTCTCTGTTTGTGTTCCTTCTTCTTATTCTCATTATTTCTCTGTCACTTTTGCAAGTAATTAGCAAATATCATGTGTAAATGCTGTTTGAATGTATTGAAGTAATTGAAATGGATCATTAAATTGCTTGAGAATATTTGGATTTGTTTATGTTGTACTTCAAAAGTCATAAAATTTATTTTAATGCAGTGTTTTGTAAAGTTGAAGAAACTTTTAAGTGTTATAGGCTTCTAGAGATTTGTAAAAACTTCTAACTTCTATTATTAACATAGTTTGTTGTTACATGATAGTGATAATTGTTGTAATGTATCATTTAAAATAATAAAATTTTCAAGTTAAATGGTGCACAAGGTATTTTGATAATTATTCGGGAGTCCCATAAATTAAAACTCCAAAAATTTTACATAATTTTGGAAGAACTCAAAGAAAACCATTTAATTCAAGTATCTTGAAAAATTCACTTCTTTAATGGAGTATTGAAAACGAATAAGTGATCAATTGAATCGTTTATTTCAAAAACCATTCTAGCAACACGTTATTGATTTTGAGTAAATCTTCCTGGCAAACTAAAAATTACTATTTCAAATTTGATATTTCTTAATATTCAATCAAGTAGGGCTTTATAGCTTATAAATATTTTTTTTTTTGCATTAAATGATGCATTTACCTTTACAAAAAAGTATTATATTCGAGAAAGCAAAAGCTTTATATGAAAAAGTTGAAACGCTAAATCAAATTTGCGAACACTTTAGAGAAAAGAAGCTATTTTATACCCTTCACCTTCGTATACCTGAAGGGTATATATAAGTTTGTCATTCCGTTTGTAATTTTTACAATATAATTTTCCGACCATATAAAGTATATATTCAGGAACCTTATAGAAAGCGGAGTAATCAATTTTCTGAAGATCCAAGATATCCTCAGGATCCATGTCTTCAATAATTCTGTCAGACATGCTTTCGAGAAGTTTTCTATTTAAAATCAGCAAAATCGGTCCACAAATGGCTGAGTTATGAGGAAAAAAACCAGGACAACCTCGATTTTTGACCTATATATGGATTACTAAGTCATTAATATAGACAATATGGATATCTAATGATAGATATTTCAAAGACCTTTGCAATGACGTATATAAGACCATAGTTAGTTGGACTATGGGTCAAAATCGGAAAAAAATATTTTTAAATTTAAAAAAAAAAAATTTAATTTAATAAAAAAAAAATTTTAAATAACAATTCGAAAAAAAAATTTTGTTTACCTAAAAACATTTTAAATTTGTATATTCGGCACAGCCGAATATAGCTCTCATACTTGTTTTTATTGAAATAGTTGAACAGTTTAAAATGTATTTATATCATGGGTCAGCAGGCCCCATGATATAAATACAGAAGGTATTAAGTATTTTATTTCTATTTCGACTTAAGTTCTACCAGAATTCGGCAAGATAGGCAATCACCAGATCATACAAATACATAATCCTGATACACACAAAAGTCATTCATGGTGATCTTAGATCTAGTGATCTTGTGCAGCAGTTTGCATGTTTATCCATTGATATCTCTGCAGAATCTATAGATGTTGTTCTGATGTTATGCATCTTTAGACATAAAGACTAAATATTATTTGGCAGCCTTAAATATTTCATAACTGGTGGACGCTGATATAAGTGATCTCAGTGAAACAATGTAATTCACCAATGACCGAACAAACATTGCGATCAAAGTATTTTCAATCAGTTGTGCGATCATAAAGACATCTGAGTTGATAATGTGATATCTGCGAGTGCCTTGCAGGTACAAAGTGTTTCCGTTCTTGTAGAACACAGAACATCAGGACGAATGCGAGGATCATTGAAGGAGATATTTAGAGTTATGAGTTGTGTATCCTTCTTAAGAGTTTCCAGAGTGATTGGTTCATTCGTATAAATGCATAACATCTAAAATCCTCTGAGGAGGCCAAGTGATATCGTAAGATCTTCTCAGCCACTAAAGTTCATCAAAAATGTGTATTTAAGAGCTTCCAGAATCCTTGGCTTGTTTATATTAATCCGTAATTTCAAAAAAAAAAAAACAAAGCAAAAATTCTACTGAGGTATAGTCTGACGATAGTGTCGGCCACTCTATCGGCGACATTTGATCGTGAACCACTTCATAATTTGCGTTGCGCGCAAAAAATATTCATTGTTCATAGTTCTATATCTCCCACTAGATATGATAATCTTATTAAAAGTTAAATGCGATCACCGAAACTAGACAATATGCAACAAATTCACACAGAGTGTGTCTTGTTAGCACTACATCTCCTACACTCCAAAATTTTCAATTAGCTCCAATAAAATATTGTTCATCATCGTTCTGTATCATCCACTAGCCCTCTAAACTATGCCTATGTCCTCTAAACTATACCATAATCTCATGATAGATTTCAACTGAAAATCGTCCACAACATCGCTGAGGTGGAGTTCCAACTGTCTGCAGGTAGTATCTATTGGCCAATTTACAAATTTCAAGTTCCACCAAAATCTATGACGAATTATTCCCTAAACTATAGCCAAGAGTATTCCGCGTTTTTTAAGTAGTATAACGTTGAAAATGTGCCTCGTCGCTCATGATATAATTTCTACTGAAAATAGTCCACAACATCGCTGAGGTGCAGTTTCGACAGCATGTAGGTAGTTTAAATTGGATACGTATTTGTATTTGGCAATTTTATGCAACGTCATCTGGTTGGCAGTTATGGCTCTTACGAGAGATCTTCAGCCAATATATTGGTACAGGAGTAGTAGGAAATTTCAGCCAAATTTCAAGTTCCACCAAAATCAATTACGAATTATTTCGTTTTTTAAGCAGTTGCATTACTTGCGGACTTGTATTCTGTTATTACTGTTTACCTAATAACAAATATTAATGATATCGAATATAGATTGTTCCCGATATTATGAAAAAACTAGGCGAAGGTATGGTGAAGATTTAATTTCCAAATGCGTATGATGCAATAAGTATAACAGATAAATAGCACACACCACTATGTTTTCTAAAGCCATAATCAAGGGCTTCAAAAAATATATTAGAAGCATTGATCTTAGGCAAACCTTAAAAACTTCACAAGCGTTCAAAAATTGTCCATGTCTGAGGTGCCCTAATTTAATACTCCACAGAGCCGCTTCTGAGGGGTCTTTGAGGTTCGTCTTCAAAAATTAAACTGAATACTCCTTTGTGAAATTTCATTCCAATCGGATCAGCCAGTTAGAAATGGCAGATTTATTTTGAAAATAAATTGCTTCCGATTCGTTAGTGATTTCCGGAAGTGTTCCTTATATAGGAGCTATGACCAATTATGGACAGATCGTTTAGAAATTAGTTCACATGATTTATTTCTATATGACTCTTATTTTTGTTGAATTTTATTTGGATACCAACATTTTAAGAGAATTATGCGTTGGGAGTTACGACCAATAATAAACCCATCGATCGGGATCGTCACAAAATTATTTCGCACGATTCATGTCTACAAAAAACTTATTTGAGTTGAATTTTGTTATGGATACCAACATTGTTAAGAGATTTATGCACGTTAAAGTGATTTTCGGAATTGGGCCTTATATGGGAGCTATGAGCAATTATGAACCGATCGTCATCAAATTAGATCGTGCGATTTATGTTTATATAAAACTTATTTTTGTTGAATTATATGTGGACACCAACAATTTTAAGGGATTTATCCTGCTTAAAGATATTTTCGAAGTGGTCAATTATTAAATGATTTAAAAAATATGTAAATTTGATTTCTTTTTACATAAAACATATTTGTGAAAAATTTTGCGTGGATACCTATACAAGTCAGACATTAATGACAAAAAATTCCTATTCCGGGAGGAAATTTATATGAGACCTAGGTGATATAATGGACCGATTTCAGTCAGTTTCAACAGGATTCGTCCTTGGAACGATAGAAAGTTAGACTAAGTTCATCGGTGTACTTTAATGTGGGTGTAGGACTAATATTTTTTGGGTGTTAAACAGCAGCACAAAGTTGTTGGGTACAAATAGATCTTCTTCCAAATTAAATTATTTCAAATAATTCGAATGTTCTTTAGCAAAGACCACAAATATATTTTGTTGAATAAATTAAAAATAAACAAATTTGTAAATTTAATGTTTGAAGGTTCTATCCACTAGAAATCTTCTAATAAGCTTACTCCCAGAGAACTAACTACCACAATTTTCTATTCATATGAATTTCAATTGAAATTTTTAAGCAATTTATATACATATTTATAATTTCTTTGTAATTCCATCATCTTAATGCTTTTTCTCTTTCATTCTTCTATTCCAATCAAATTTACATAAAATTTATTTTTACACTGCAGGTGAATGCTTGGATTCAAATTTAACGCCAATTTTAGAGAAGAATGTAATTAAGCATAAAGGTGGCTACTTTATCAAGAGCGGAGATCAAATGATTGAATATAATAGTAATTTTCGCTTATACATTACGACATGTCTAAGGAATCCTCATTATCCTCCAGAAATTATGGTTATGGTAAGTAATGCTTACAACACCAACATACAGCCGTAGTAATAGCAAAACCAATATATTTGCATATTTACACACACAACCAAACATAAAAATAGACAGCAACCAACTTGATTTTTCTTTCCTTTCCTCTCACGCACCATGACATCTACTTAAAATAAAATTACTGAAACTGAAACTAAAAACTGCCAACTGCTTTTAGAGGAAAGTAGAGAATGAGTTGGGTTAGAATTAGGTTTGGCGATGACGCTGGTGATGATGATGATGATGACGTTGTTTTTCGTGATGCTGGTGGTGATGGCGAAATGAATGTAACCATCAAATGAATTTCAAATGAAATGATATCAATTCAATGATTGTAATAAAACGTATAAAACAGTTTGCACGGTTTGCAAAGTGAATACAAAAAAAAAGTACCTCATAAAAAAAACCCAGAATGGGATACTAAAAAAACTTAACATTTACATACATTTTGTAGCAGATGAAAGAAAGTACAGATTTTTTGCTTCTAACTCTACTCTGTTTCTGCTTTTCTCTAGCCTCATCTTATTTTATTTAACCATTCTGTGTATAGCTTAGTGTTTGGGTGAATCTGTATGTTTTTGCAAATATGCAAATTTTGTTTTAGAATAAAAAAAAAATTAAATGAAAACAAAACCATTATTCTTTAGCTATTCGTATACATACGTATTGTTAGAAAGAAAAAAACTAAACAGAGGAATGAATGTTTATATTTATTTTAAAAATATCTCAAAAGGGGTTTCACTAAAGAGCTGTAATAGCTTTAAGCCGTTTGATATTTAGTATAACTTCCCGACAATTATTGGTGTGAGGGCTGCAGACTGCTGATTTCATTTGCAGTCCTTAATCGGAAATAAAATTATCCCCTTAAAAAAACTAAAATGTTTCTTTTAACATGAAAAAAATTCTTCTAAATCGAGCAAAAATCGAGCCAAATGCGAATATCCTTGAATACGATCACATAAGGAGTGAGATCGAACAACAAAACTCAACTTAGTCCTACAAAAAGTTGGACAAACAATCAAAGGTCTGCCGTCTAACTGTTTCCAATCTTATTAAATAGTATCGGGAGAACTTGTCCGTTGATAGAAAACCTGATTCAGGTAGAAGGAATGGTCCACATGATGTTTCTAAAGCCAATAAATAGAAAGCTTTTTCAAAAGAGCTTCCAACACATCCGGTAGGAAAGCAGTCCGGTTAGTTCAGTACTCGGACTATTTGGTATGAAAAGTTGAACCCAATACAGTTTTAAAAACCTACATGGCTCAAAAAGTTCCTGACAGGAACTCTGCTAAAAACTTAGAGGCCAAAGACAGAGCACAGAAATTGAAGTTAAATTTTATAAAAAAAACAAGTAAGAAAGTATGGTCGGTCAAGCCCGACCATATAATACCCTACACTAAGTAAAAGAGCAAACAATTTTTCTTTTAAAATTTCATTAATTTATATTTTTGAATGATTTTCGGAAGTGGGCCTTATATGGGGCTATGACCAATTATGGACCGATCACCATGAAATTAGGTCGTGTGATTTATGTCTATATTAAAGTTTACTATGTTAAATTTTGTGAGTATACCAAAATTTTTAAGCGATTTATGCACGTTAAAGTGATTTTCGGAAGCGGGTCTATATGGGAGCTATGACTAATTATGGACCGATCGTAACAAAATTTAGTGACATGAATTTTGTGTATATAAAACTTATTTGGAGCGGAATTTGTGGAGATACATTTATAAATTAAACATTTATGACCGATAAAGTCCAATTTCGGGAGGACATTTGTATGGGGGCTAGGTGAAATAATGGACCGATTTCAGCTAGTTTCAATAGGCTTGGTCTTTGAGCCGAAAAAATAATATGTATCAAATTTCATCGAAATATCTTCAAAATTGCGACCTGTACTCTGCGCACAAGGTTTATATGGACAGCCAGCCAGCCAGCCGACCAGACGGACAGAAAGTGATTCTAAGTCGATCGGTATACTTTAATGTGGGTGTTAGACTAATATTTTTGTGCGTTACAAACATCTGCACAAACGCATAATACCCTCCCCACTATGGTGGTGTAGGGTATAATTATACCTGCTGCATAATGGATGACTAAACGTATGTTCTTGAAAATTTTTCGCAGCTTCCGGGTCCATATTTTTATGCTGCTATGCTAAAGGGAATATTGTATAAATGTTTAGAACCCAAAAGAAGAAAATGATCCCAAAAAGTTCTTCGTATGGCAAGCAAGATGCAGTTGCGGCAAAAGAAGCCAAACATTTGTTACAAACGTATCTACAAATACCGAAATTTCATACAGGAAAGTTTACAAAAGAGGATGCTTTATAAGACTTCTTAATGTGTCCACATATTTTTGGACTGATATGGCATCCTGTTAGACCCCTTTCACACTAGGCAATTTAGTTGCGCAAGTCTCTTTAAAAAAAAAAACAAAACGAACACAAACTGCGAAGCATTTTGCTTGTCTGAAGATACACCCAGGGTCTCTGACTGGAATCGAACCCGCAACCCTCAGATTAATAGTCCAGCACACTATCGACTGATCTATCGGGGCACACTTGTGTTTGTAGATGCCAGAGGTAATGTCGGGTTAAGGAGAACAAAATTTAGCATGTTGTTTTGTTGTTGGGCAAGAGAAATTGCCTAATGTGGGGTCTTACTATGGTAAGCAAGGTCTTGAGTGGTAAAATAACAATAATGTGGTATTTGTACCAAGAGAGGCAAATCCACCAAACTATCTGAAGCTAAGGCTAGTGGAGAGATATTGGGATCATGTTAAAAGAGAATTGAATTGACTTTAAATGTGACCTGGAAACGCCAAAGCCATTTAAACGACCTAATCAGGTCATGGGAATGTATATCTTTGCCTCTGTTGAATATTAAATTATGGCTTATAAAACAATTTGTTAAAGACCTTAACAAAAATGTTAATTCTTTCATTTTCCTATCAAAATAGTTTCCGAAACAGAGTATGGAAAATTAGGTTGATAAACATTTTTTGAGAAATAATGAGCTAATGAGCCACTTTCATATGCTTGGATGTAACATTAGCATCAAATTACACTTTCTTTACAACAGCTATCTGACTTCAACTTCAGCACGGATGTTTTATAAAAAAAAAGTTTTTGTTCAACTTAACAACTTAATAAAATAAAATTAACTTTAAACATATTTGATCGATTCACAAGGTATCCTATCATGTCATATTGTCCTAATGTTCTAATATTTCACAATTGGGGTATTCACACGGTCTACTATTTGGTCATAATATCGTAATATATGTTGATAGTTTAATAAAATGTTTGTTATCTTTCAAACCAAAAAGTTCTAATCTAATAAGACTATTTGAACTATTTTAATTGTTTTGTCATAATATAATACTTTTTTTGTTTAAAACACAACAACAACTATTATAATATATTAGGACATTATGACAATATGACTAATATCAGACCGTGTGAATACCCCAAATATTATGAAAATGTTGTTATTGCATTTAAAGCAAAAACTGTCCTAAAATAATACTGCTATGTGCAGTAGGGTGGCACTTAATAAACGAAAGTTGGATTTTGGCCATTCTCACCCCCCAGTTTGGTGAACATTAGTAAAAAAATCATCCTGAAAAAATTTTAGGTAAATCGGTTGGGGTTAAGACGTGCCGCAAGCCCTCTGAAGTTTTGAGATGCATTTACAAGGGGAAAAAATTAATTTTTTTCAGTTTTTGTAAAAATTTTGCCATTAAAAAATTACTTTTGTAATTCAATTTAAAAGAATCGAAATGTGTACGTAATTGTCGTTCTAATGAGACATAAAAAACAGAAATCGGTTAAAAAATTTTAAAGTTATTAAAAATTCGCCAGGCCATTAACGTGTCTCAGGCCACTAGCACAGAATATACAGAAGTGTCAAATTTGACGTTTAAAAAACGCCAAATCAGATGTTAGGGCAGTTCTCATAAAAAGAGATAGCAATATATTTTGTACTACAATATCAGTGATGTGTTAAAGCAAAACGCTATATACAACACGAATTTGGTAGACAAAGAAATGTGAACAAAACAAACAAATAAATTTGAAAGACAATTTTTTCGTAGTCTGTGGCACAAAATTTTTTAAAATGGAAAATTATAAAAATGTGTGTATTGTTTACGTGTAAATTTAAATGAAACAAAATTCTTTGTTGTTTTTTACATTTGCAAAATAAAACTCCACATGTACAATGGCAATTAAAAGTGAAATATTACAAAAATAAATGATTGCATCAAACTAAATCATAAAGAAATTGAATTATTGCGGCAGAAAATTAAGACTAAAACAAAATGAAAAGGGCAGTTACTAAAAATGAAACAAATATAGAACTATATTATTTTCTGTCTCGTGACGCCTCTGTATACTTTGTGCCACTAGAACAAGAAATGTTGGAACAAAATTAACATATTTTGAGAAATATTAAAATAAAAGCTCATTTTTACTTAAAATAAAATTTCAAAATTTAAATCGCAGGTACGGAAAAACTATAAGAGATATTTTCATAATTTTTTCACATTTTTATTCCCTATTATACTCTTAATAAATCCCAATGAGATGATCAAAAAATTCTGAAATTTGTTTAACAAAATTTTTAAAAATTTTAAAATGGAGTTTTGAAACTGCCGTTAAAAAAATTAAATTTTTTTGTTCATACCTAAGAATAGGTTAACGGTATCCTACGAAGACAAAAACTCATATACAAGTAAATATGGACATATTTTAAGTAAAAATATGCTTTTATTTTAATATTTCTCAAAATATGTTAATTTTGTTCCTACATTTCATGTTCTAGTGGCCTGAGACACGTTAATGGCCTGGCGAATTTTTAATAACTTTAACATTTTTTGACCGATTTCTGTTTTTTATGTCTCATTAGAACGACAATTACGTACACATTTCGATTCTTTTAAATTAAATTACAAAAGTAATTTGTTAATGGCAAAATTTTTACAAAAACTGAAAAAAATGCATTTTTTCCCCTTGTAAATGCATCTCAAATCTTCAGAGGGCTTGCGGCACGTCTTAACCCCAACCGATTTACCTAAAATTTTTTCAGGATGATTTTTTTGCTAATGTTCACCAAACTGGAGGGTGAGAATGGCCAAAATCCAACTTTCGTTTATGAAGGGCCACCCTAATGTGCAGGTGTCTACTATATGCTATGTTTATAGTAGCGACCTGCGCCGAATGCCTAAGAGTCGGTTAAGCCGAGCCGCCGAGTCATGAAATATTAGAATATTATGACAATATGACATGAATCGAACAATTGGCTTTTATTGCCATATTTTCCATACTAATGTTGATACAGAAATTTTGATCACAGATTTAAAATCTGCATTAATAACACTATCCAACAAATTGAGACTTTTTGATTGGAACAGATGTGATTAGAAATTCTGAAAGGGAATGTTGAGTAGATACTTTTTGTGGAATAAACTTATAGTCCAACTGGTCTAAATTTTGATTTACAGTGTGTCAAAGTTTTATTTTTTTAACTGAAAAAAATGTTGTAAGTTAATGTCTGAGAGAATTCTTATTGTCAGAGTTATATTGTGGAATTTTATTGGGATCATTTTTGTGGAAGATCTTAACCCTCTATCCCTTCTCTTTAGGCGTTATTTGGCCCTTTTTTCGAGAAAAACTAAAAAAGTCTTTTCAAAAATTTGGGGGTCACTAAAGATACAAATGTTGTAACTAGAGCGCTATACGCTTAATTAGAAAAATTACAAGCCATCTCGAGTCTGATATTTAAAAAAAAAATCGCCAAAAATCCAAGTGTGATTGGAATGATTATTTAAAATATAAATAGATTATTTAAAATATAAATTCAGACCAGCTCGCAGTGCGGCCAAAAGTCGAAAAATGTACAAAATAATCCACAAATTTGTATCTGGGGATTTTTGAGGTCGCTGATTACGAATCCGTTATCAGAATTAGCAAATTCAAAATGGCCGACCTAATATGGCGTCAATTCATACGAAAAAAAATTAAATGAATTTGCTAATTGATTAAAAGTTTTTGTTTTGATATTATTGAGGTATATAATTGAAAATTTATTAAAAATTAACAAATTTAAATGGTGAAATGCAATATGGCGATGTTAGAGTGCACCTTAGTTCACGTTTTCGAGAGTTTACTGTATATTTATATATATATAAATGTGGTGTTGTATTTTATGTTATTTCATTTACATTAAAGCTTACCACCTTACAAGCAAAAAAAATGCGCCGTAAACACTCTAGTAAGTAATTTTGCAAGGCGCTTATCAAAAAAAATACATTTTTTGCCGAACGTATGGTAACTTGCAAATACTTGCAGCTAAATTTTATTTTATTTGTTAAATAATTCTTTGACTTATTACCTACAATAGCTTAGAGAGCAGGAAAAAGCAGGAAAAAAATGTCACTCAATCACATCAATTTTGTTTAACAAATTAAAAATAAAAAATAGTCCTTACATATCACTTTCTAACAATTTACATTCAGATCTTTATTTTGCGTATACTTATCTTCAACTGTAGAATCCATATTGTTTCGTTTAATTTGCTTGATTACAAAAACTATGACACGTGTTTAACGGAAACTCCTACTAGTCGATCTTTCCTACGGTAGTGTGCCATTCGTGTGAAACCTCATTCATACTGAAATTATGAAGGGCATTTGAGGCAAGGGACCTTACTATGATAATTGTTTATCTCCTAGAGCATTTCTTTAACCAACCCAATGACAAAAACCCCCAACTAAAAACTTGTTTTTTCGACTTTTGGCCGGACAAAGGTGCCTTTGGCCGCACTGTGCAGCTGGACTATAAGTTTATTCTACAAAGATGATCTACTCAACATGCCCTTTCAGAATTATAGGGTCGCTATTCTATCACATAAACCAATCATCATAAACGCTGTTGTGCAGTGTATTCATTTCAATTGAGAATGCAATCAATTGTATATCATTTATGTCCTATAATATATTGCCTATCTAGTTGTCATCTATAATAGAAGTCATTGAAAACTATGTTATTTTGCATTTGAAGTCACTATCAAGTATTTTCTGTGAAATATAAAACAATTTTGAATACAAAATCATACATTTTACATCTACCTATAACATTACCCTTTTAACCATTTTCCACTTTACTTTATGTGACCACATTTCATATCAAATTGTAATAAGTTTCTTTTTTTTTAAATGTTGTGTTGATGTTAGCATTTCTTTGGTTTTTTTGGTTTATATTCGTAATGTTAAAACAAAACTGAATACAAAATTTGTTTTGTTAAATATCTCCCCCCCATCTATACAACTCAACATAATACATTTACATACCAACATACATATTTAACCAACTAACTATATTATACAATTTTCTTATTCTAAAATATAAAAATTTTATTTACATACCCCTTACACACTCAGTGATTTTATATCTTTCCATTTTCATGCTTTGTCTATTTTCAATATTTCAAAATATTTTGCTCCCCCTGCCCACATGGCTCCATGCTGAATACAGGTAACCGTAATAAATTTTATGATTACGGAACAAGGTTTACGTGAACAACTGTTGGCTACTGTTGTGGCTCATGAACGTCCCGATCTGCAGGAGAAAAAGGAACAATTGATTATTGAGTCGGCAAAAAATCGCGATGCTTTGTATACAATCGAATCAAAAATATTGGAGGTAAGCACGTTTTATTGTAACACTATGTCGGGAGTATGTGTACTTAGTAGTTAGTACAAAACTAGTATGTGAGTAAGTAAGTGTGTATATGGAATTGATTCTATTTTTTATTTAAGCTTTTACAATTGTTTTTTTAGTATTTCATTGTGTGTTCTTTTATATATATTTTATAAGTTCATTTCAAATTCAATTATTGTTTTCTGTAGTGTACTTTGGTGTAAAAATATTGTTACATGTATGCAAGTAGTGCTGAGTGTTAGAGGGAAGTATTAGAAGTTTTTAGCAATTAAAATTTAACGAGAATTGCTAATGGTCAAGCAGATATCCTTAATTATTTTGCCAGGGTTCAATCTTAACTCTTTTACTTAATGAGTTTAATATTAAAGAAAACCAATCTACTCATATTATTAAGGCTTTCACTTGCTATAGTATATTTATCACACCCTCCTCGTAAATGCTTGTTTGATTTTTATATTCATTATGTATGGTATTCGCTTGTTTTAGTATTTGGTTTTTAGTACTTCTAGTTTTTGTACCCTCCACAATCACTCGTGGTGAATGAGGGTTTATATAAATATGTCGTTACATAAGTAACACCTATAAATATTCACATAAACGGTACATGACCGAAATATACAATGTTTAAAAAAGCTTTGAATTTATTAATTTCTCTTTTGTAATGTAAAGAGAAGATAATTGGTTACTTTATATATCCTAGGTAATCTAGCTTAGAGTCAATTGTCAGTTTAATGTCCCAAATAAGTCTAAAGTCAAAGGTACCACAACGCTCAGCTCTTCCTCCTATTCTATTCCTTATTCTATCTAAGTCAAACTTCCAACCCTATCTATCCTTTATGTCAACAGCAAAACTACTTTACGCACGTCAACAGCAACATACCTGGGTATGTTCATACGTTTTGCTAATGTCTAACTCGTTTTGTTGGAATATCTGTATTATTATACCCTTCACCTTCGTGAGAAGGATCCGTTTGTAATTTCTACATTTTTCATTTCCGACCCTATAAAGTATATATATTCTGGATCCTTATAGATAGTGGAGTCGATTAAGCCATGTCCGTCTGTCCGTCTGTCTGTCTATCTGTGTGTTGAAATCAATTTTCTGAAGACCCCAGATATCTTCGGGATCCAAATATTCAATAATTCTGTCAGACATGCTTTCGAGAAGTTTGCTATTTAAAATCAGCAAAATCGGTCCATAAATAACGGAGATATGAGCAAAAAACCGGGACAACCTCGATTTTTTACCTATTTTTGATCTATATATGGATTACTAAATCATTAATATAGACAATATGGATATCTAATGATAGATATTTCAAAGTCCATTGCAACGATGTAGATAAGGCTATAGTAAGTTGGACCTACAATGGGTCAAAATCGGGAAAAATATTTTTTAACCCGCATTTTTTTTCATCAAAAAATTAGTTTTGTCATACATTTTTTTTCCAAAAAACCAATTTCAAAAAAAAATTTATTTTGAAAAACAATTTAAAAAAAATTTAATTTTGTTTAACTAAAAATATTTAAAAAAATTTATTTTAAAGTATAATTTGGTGAAGGGTATATAAGATTCGGCACAGGCGAATATAGCTCTCTTACTTGTTTTTTTTTATTTTCTTAGAAATAGACAAAAGGTTCAAAAATTTTATGATGACTAGTTTTATGTCAAAAATGCTTTTTATTGAGTTTAAATTAATTTTTTAAATTAAAATTAATTTTTTATTTATTAATAGTTTTTAATGAAATTTTACAGTTATATAGACTTTTCTATTAGATATAGAAAACTAAAAACAAATTTTGAAATTTATAATCAGGAATCCCGTAATTCCCAAAAAAGTTTTGAAAAATTCCACAAATGGGATTTTTTAGTTTTTTTGCTGAAATATTCACACCATTAATTACAAAATAATTAGGAACACATTTGGCCATCTAAAATAGGTTATTTATTTTGATATCGACTACGCGATTTGAGAATTTTTGCCCTAAATTTGAATTTTATATAAAAAATAGACGTTATTTAAATTTTTAAATTTATTTTAATTTAAAATATTTAGAGTAAAGTTAGCTTTTCAAAAAGTATAAATTCCTAATACATCTGTTTTGAAATTTTTCAGATAACTTAAAAATAAAAAAGTACTTTTTTCCCAAATACTAGCAAAAAATCGAATTTTTAATTTTTTTTATAAATTCAAATACATATATCTTTGAAGTCAGCCACGATTTTTAAATAACTCTTTTTATACCCTACACCACCATAGTGGGGAGGGTATTATGAGTTTGTGCAGATGTTTGTAACGCCCAAAAATATTAGTCTAACACCCACCTTAAAGTATACCGATCGACTTAGAATCACTTTCTGAGTCGATTAAACGATGTCCGTCCGTCCGTCTGGTTGGCTGGCTGTCCATGTAAACCTTGTGCGCAGAGTACAGGTCGCAATTTTGAAGATATTTCGATTTGGTACATATTACTTTTTCGGCCCAAGGACCAAGCCTATTGAAACTGGCTGAAATCGGTCCATTATTTCACCTAGCCCCCATACAAATGTCCCCTCGAAATTGGACTTTATCGGTCATAAATGTTTAATTTATCTATGTATCTACACAAATTTCGCTCCAAATAAGTTTTATATATATAAAATTCATGTCACCAAATTTTGTTACGATCGGTCCATAATTAGTCATAGCTCCCATATAGACCCGCTTCCGAAAATCACTTTAACGTG
Source organism: Calliphora vicina (assembly GCF_958450345.1). Classification (NCBI taxonomy): domain Eukaryota; kingdom Metazoa; phylum Arthropoda; class Insecta; order Diptera; family Calliphoridae; genus Calliphora; species Calliphora vicina. The sequence continues at coordinate 29,861,847 of NC_088782.1, read as the reverse complement.
CATAAATCACTTAAAAATGTTGGTATACACATAAAATTCAACATAAATAACTTTCATATAGACATAAATCACACGACCTAATTTTATGGTGATCGGTCCATAATTGATCATAGCTCCCATATAAGGCCCCTTCGAAAAATCACTCAAAAATATAAATTATTGATATTTTAAAAGAAAAATATTTTTACTCTAAGGGTGAAAATCGGGATATATTTGGTCCAGCTGTTATTAATAATACTAAACTTTTCAATTTAATCATTATATTTGCATGCGATTTACTATGGATACCCAGGTATGTATGCTGTTGTCCTAACCAAACTTGGGACAATTGCGGAAAACAGTTCTGGCTAGGATATCAAGAAATTTCAAGTCGATCCGAATATCCAATTCAGAGATACAGCATTTTGAAAATGGTCACCTTATTATTTACACTCTTAAGGAGTGAGATCGAAAAATTCTTAACACACGTTTTTCATTACATTTTTTAACCCAAGTATTATTTGAATTTTTTTTTGATCAAGTTACCTTTGAAAAACATGTCAGTTATTATGTGTAATGTCAATTATATTAATTTTTTTGTTAATCTGATTAAAATGAGTGACCAGAAAAAAGTGCGTACTGAAATTATTAAATATTTTCAACAAAACCCAACTTGGTCTTACAAAAAGTTGGCCAAGCATACAAAGGTCTGCCGTCAAACTGTTTCCAATGTTATTAAACAGTACCGGGAGAACTTGTCAGTTGATAGAAAACCTGGTTCAGGTAGAAGGAATGGTCCACATGATGTTTCTAAAGCCAAAAAAATAGAACGCATTTTCAAAAGAGCTCCCAACACATCCGGTAGGAAAGCAGCCCGGTTAGCTCAGTGCTCGGACTATTTGGTACGAAAAGTTAAAGCTAATGCAGGTTTAAAAACATACAAGGCTCAAAAAGTTCCTGACAGGAACGCTACTAAAAATTTAGAGGCCAAAAACAGAGCACGGAAATTGAAGTCAAGTTTTATAAAAAAATATTCTTGCTGCATAATGGATGACGAAACGTATGTTCTGGCAGATTTTTCGCAACTTCCAGGTCAAAAATTTTATGTTGCTGATGCTCGAGGGAATGTTGAAGAAAAGTTTAGGACCCAAAAGCAGACAAAATTTCCCAGAAAGTTCTTGGTATGGCAAGCAATATGCAGTTGCGGCAAAAGAAGCCACTCATTTGTTACAACGGGCTCTATAAATACCGAAATTTACATCAAGGAATGTTTACAAAAAAGGCTGCTTCCATTCATAAGACTTCATAATGTGTCCACTTATTTTTGGCCTGACTTGGCATCCTGTCACTATGGCAAACAAGCCCTTGAGTGGTACAAGAACAATAATGTGGTATTTGTACCAAGAGAGGCAAATCCTCCAAACTGCCCGGAGCTAAGGCCAGTGGAGAGATATTGGGCTCTTGTTAAAAGAGAATTGAAGAGTACAAAAAAGGTGTCCAAAAGTGTGGTAGATTTCAAACGGAGATGGACTACATGTTCGAGCAAAGTGACAGAAAGCACTATAAAAACGTTAATGGAAGGGTTTCCGAAAAAGGTTCAAAATTTCATCACTAGTGATTAAAACTATAAAAATAATTTTTTTTGTAAATTGTAATAATAATTTCAATCAAATAAAAAAAAAATTAAAGCTGTAAGTTTAGTGGTTTCTTTTTTATAAACATATATGTATGTTAAGAATTTTTCGATCTCACTCCTTATATCAGACCCAAAATGAAATACAGCTCTCGTGTAAGGGCTGGTGCTTCGAAGACTATTTTGGAGTTACTCGCTTACAGGTGAGGGCGAAAGAGCTTATCGGTGACAGTAGGGTATCCAGATCTATTGATTCGCATCGTCGTAATGTGGGTTGTGTTTCACTGTTCTATCGATACTACAATGTTATTTGTTCCAATAAAATTAAGGAACTCGTTCCCGATATCCGCAGTTTCTTACGAAATACGCGAAATACGGGCTCATCCATTCGCTATCGATTAATCAGTGGATCGCACAACACACTACAGGGAAAATTCGCTCTTTAGCCGTGCCGTACTTATGTGAAATAAGCTTCTTATCTAGTATTTCCTGTCCCTTTCAATCAAATCAAATGTCCACTAACAATACTCCCTCTATTCTCCTTCCCATAACTTACTTTTCTAGTTCCAACACAATACATTTAATGAGTAGGTGTCTTCCCCTGATTGCTGGTCCAAGCAAAAAATATGTATTCCTTTGATTAAGATTTTAGTAAATTAAGCTCAAATTGAATTAATTATTGGGTGTATGACTTCAAGTTTTTATTTGAAAAACTTTTCAAAAATATAAATTTATTCAAAGTATTGGCCATTGTTAGCTATGAACTTTTCCCATCTTTCTGACAATATATGGATTCCGAGCCAAAACAATTGCTCATCTTCTGAGGCCAAGAACGAATGAAGCCATAATCGGATACTCTGTTCCAAAGTGAAGCGCATCCCAGAGAGAGCTTTCTGCATCGATCGAAACAAATAGTAGTTGGACGGGGCACGGTCTGAGCTATAAAGCCGATGAGGATAAACTTCCCAACCACTTCGTTATAAATACTTTCATAATACAGGTATTGCAACATACGGCCGAGCGTTGTCACGATGGAAAATTACGGTTTCATATCTGGCCGCATTTTATGGGCGATTTTCGGCCAATTCTCGCTTAAAACGAATCAGTTGCTACCGGTATAGATTCCCTGTGTTGGTCTGGTCAGATTTCAACAGCTTATAATAGATATGACCATTTTGCTCCAACCAAATACAGAGCATTACCTTGGCGCCATTGATATTTAGTTTTTGTGTCCATTCGGCTGGTTGGCCGGGCTTCACGTACCATCTCATTCACTCGGGTTATTGAATGGATTAAATTTTCATCGCAAGTAATGATTTGGTGCTAAATGAGTTCCTTTAATAGCGTTGAAGCAGCATTTCAGACATACAAAATCATCTTTTAAGGTCTCTCGGCTTCAATTTGTATGGTACCAAATTTCCCTGCTTTTGGATGAATTCTACTGCTGGCAAACGTTTTGGAATTGCTGCTGGAGTAGCTCCAAATGACTTTGCTGCTGTTGAATTTGACAACCATTTTCATGGATTATTGCATCCAATTCTTGGACTTCCATCTTTTTTGGCTGGTCTGGGCGATCTTTGTCTTCCGTGTCAAAATCACTACTTCTGGACCGAATTCTTCAAGCATATGACCATTTGATGTCGCAAAATTCGACATTTTCGAAGGAACAGATACTGTGTTGTTTCACTTTAATGATCAGTAATTAAGTGCGAATAAATGACAAAATGACATGTACACAAGTTATTAAAAACAAAACATGGCATCTATTGTAAATCCCGCAGTTTTAAGTCCAACATTATTACAATATCTTTAATATTGAATACTTTATCATTCATTGAATTCGGTCCATATTGGAACAAGTTACATACTGTACATAGTTTTCCTAACCAGAGTTGGTGGACTTTAACACCCAGTATATCACCTTGTATTCTAACAAGGTGGTCAGAAATTCTTAAATTTTCTTAAAGCCCGTCCTCTCCTCAATGGTTCACATCATCATTGACACATCGTTTTGCAATCGGGCCAGTAGTTTAGAAGATTTATCACCACTTTTTTCGATCGACTACACTGTGTAACTTTTGAATATTTGAGCATTGGACTCTGGTGGCCCTTGTAGAACTTGATATATCAAAAAGGCATTCAGCACAGTATTGTGAAACATGTAGGCGGTAACGCCTGACTTAAACTGGATGTAGTGGTTTGAAATATCATCAAGTTTGGGTAGTGAGAACTTAATCTGTGCCTTGTGCTTTATTAAGTATATTCACAATTAAATATGGGACACTTACTTAACATAAAAATTCCTGTCTATTCCTTTAATCTATTTACAAATTGTACAGCCAAACAATTTCGCTTCAAATGCATGCATCTCCCAACAGCAAAGAATAAAACGAAAATTTTTAACTTTTTTGAGTGTGTTGTGTTTTATCTTTTTTGCTTCGGGATATAAAAACTTATTAATTTTTATTATTTTCATGTGTTCTTGACAATTCAATTAACTGGAAATTGTATTGATAGGGTTTTAATTTTCGTTTTTATTTTTGGTTTTCTGCAGTCAATTGTTGTTGCAAATGTGTTAAAATATACGGAGGATATAACATTTATAACAACTACTATGTAAAATTATAAATAAACATTTTCCCCTACATAGTAAATATATTGAAATATTAAATGCACAGGAATTGGAATTAAGTTTAAAACCAACAAAAAATTGTTTGATTTGCTTTAATGAAACTTTATTTATTGCTAAAAACAAAAAAATAATCACATGTTCCAAAACTTCCATTTACTTGTGATTGCTTTAAAAGTAAGCGTAAGAAATATAGTTATAAATTCATTTGAATGATGACAAACCAATATACAAGTCCGTATTCAATTTATTTGGAAATGCATAATTATATTTTGCATCTGTATCAATGTCGTCTGTCTGTCTCTCCATCCATCTACAACTATCGCTCGATTTGTCTTGTAACAGCATGAAAACTTAATAAAGTTTGTTGTTGTTACCTTTTTCTTTTTTTTCAACAATTTTCAAAAAGTAAAAATTGCATCACTTTATATTTTTCTTAAAGCTTTGAATGAATATTAAAACATTTTTCCAATCATTTCTGTCAAACACAGCATCTCTATATGTTTGTGCATATAAATACTACACTTTGGCAAAATTGAAAGTGAAACTAAATTTTAGTAATAATTAAAAGTAAAAACCGGAAATACATACTTCAGTTTTTCTTCATTTTTTATACTAAAACTTTGAACTAATATGTCTTCATAATATATTTCTTTAAATAATCACCCTTATCGTGGTTGACGTAAACGTCTTACGCCTACGACAGTATGGCAAATATAAAATATTACTAAAATGAAGATTTTTTTGAAGACTTCAAAGGCTACACATCAAAATATTCTTATTAAAATTGGTTTATCAAAAAAAGACGTCTCATATACGTCGAAAATATGTCGCGATCAGTTGGAATCAAAAACTGTCTTTCTACTTTCAATCGTAAGTTTCCAACGATGCGAGCAGCATCGTTTTGAAGATGAGAAACCCTGAAAGAGGATTTTGAATGTCTGAAATGATGGTTGAACGCTATAAAAGAAAATCATGTTTGCACCGAATCATTACATGCGATGAAATATGAATCCATTACGATAACCCGAAGCCCAATGTGAAGCCGGCCAACCTGCTGTATTTGATGGGACAAAAAGGGTCCTTTCTATTATGAGATGCAGAAGTCTGGCCAGACCATCACAAGGAACCTGTAGCAAATGCAACTGATTCGTTTAAATCGAGAATTGGCAGAAAAATTCCCAAAAAATGCGGCCAGACATGGAACCGTAATATTCCATCATGACAACTCTTAGCCACATGTTACAATAGCTGTTAAAAACTATTTAGAATGAAGTGAATGGGAAGTTTTGCATCATCCGCCTTATAGGCCAGACTTTGCCCCGTCCGACTACTATTTGTTTCGATCGCTCTCTCTGTGATATGCTTTACTTTGGAACAGAGTTTCCGAAAATGACTTGATTCGTTCTTGTCCTCAAAAGAGGAGCAGTTTTTTTTTGGCTCGTAATCCATATGTTTCAGGAAAGATGGGAAATGTTCATATCTAACAATGGCCAAATCTTTGAGTAAATTTATATTGTACAAATGTTTCAAAATAAAAGCTAAAAATCCTAGATTTGTGTCAATTCTAGATTTCTTTCAATCCTAGATTTCGATCAATTCTACACCATTTCCAATTATATTTCAGAAAATTCGAATTAATTATATTTCAGAAATTTACAATTTATATTTCAGAAATTTCTAATTGAATTTCAGATATTTCAGAATTTTAAAATCGTATGTTTTTTATATTTCTAAAAATCCTATCCTATCGTAAATTTCTATCAATTCTATCAATCGTAGATTTCTTCAGCCCTCGATTTCTATCAATTCTAGCTTTCTATCAAACCTAGACTTCTATAAATCCTTTACTTCTATCAATCCTAGTTTTCTTTAATTCTAGAGTCCAATAGTCTTAGATTAGTATTAGTCTTCGATTTTTATCAATCCTAGATTCCTATGACGCCTATATTTCTACTAGTCGTTAATTTCTAAAATCTAGGATTTCTCTTAGTCATAGATTTCAATCAATCGTAAATTTCAATTAATCCTAGATCTCTGTCAATACTATATTTCTATCAATCATAGATTTATGTCAGTCATAAATTTATATCAACCCTAATTTTCTTAATCCTTGCAGTCGAAAATTCTATCAACAAAAATGGCTGAGCTATAAGAAAAAAACCGGTACAACCTCGATGATTGGCCTATTTATACCCTACATCACCATAGTGGGGAGGGTATTATGCGTTTGTGCAGATGTTTGTAACTTCGATAAATATTAGTCTAACACCCACCTCAAAGTATACCGATCGACTTAGAATAACTTTCTGAGTCGATTAAACTTCGCTTTACCAAAGTTTTTTTATGTACATGGTTTACCAATACCCACCCGGGTTTCACTACACTTCTATAACTATATACGACGAACGAAATTTTAAAAACCTTATAAAAAGTTTAAAATGTTTCTATTAAATTCTATAGAACTCTAAAATTTGTTCAGTGAGTATAAATTTCATTTAAATCGAAACAAAATTAAAAAAAATATTAAACCAATAAAAATGATGTGGTCACTGGTAATTGGTGGGTATTGGTAAAGCTAAGGTTAAACGATGTCCGTCCGTGCGTCCGTCTGGTTGGTTGGCTGGTTGGCTGGCTGTCCATGAAAACTTTGTGCGCAGAGTACAGGTCGCAATTTTGGAGATATTTCGATCAAATTTGGTACATATTATTTTTTCGGCCCAAGGACCAAGCCTATTGAAACTGGCTGAAATCGGTCTATTATTTCACCTAGCCCCCATACAAATGTCCTTCCGAAATTGGACTTTATCGGTCATAAATGTATCTCCACAAATTGCGCTCCAAATAAGTTTTATACATACGAAATTCATGTCACCAAATTTTGTTACGATCGGTCCATAATTAGTCATAGCTCCCACATAGACCCTCTTCCGAAAATCACTTTAACGTGCATAAATCGCTTAAAAATTTTGGTATACTCACAAAATTCAACATAGTAAATTTTCATATAGACATAAATCACACGACCGAATTTCATGGTGATCGGTCCATAATTGGTCATAGCCCCCATATAAGGCCCACTTCCGAAAATCGCTCAAAAATATAAATTATTGAAATTTTAAAAGAAAAATGTTTTTTGCTCTTTTACTTAGTGTAGGGTATTATTTTGACTGACCTTACTTACTTACTTGTTTTCATCTATATCAGGATTACTAAGTCATTAATATAGACAATATGGATATCTAATGATAGATATTTCAAAGTCTATTGCAACGATGTATATAAGGCTATTATAGTAAGTTGGTCCTATAATAGCTCAAAATCGGGAAAAATATTTTTCAACCCAAATTTTTTTTCATCAAAAAAATTTATTTTGTCATAAATTCTTTTACCAAAAAAAAAATTTTTTGAAAAAAGTTTTTAAAAAATTTAAAAAAAAAATTCATTTTGTTTACCCAAAAATATTAAAAAAAATTATTTTAAAGTATGACTTGGTGAAGGGTATATAAGATTTCTATCAATCCTAGATTCCTACATTTCTATCAGTCGTAAATATTTATCAATCCTAGATTTTTATCAGTGGTAGATTAGATTTCTTTAATCCTAGATGTCTATAAGTCTTAGAATTCTATCAATTATAGTGTTTTTTAATCCTAGATATCTATAAATCTCAGATTTCTATCAATCGTAAATTTCTATCAGTACTACACCATTTCCAATTGTAGGATTGATAGGTATCGTGGACTAAAGAATCATGGATTCATAGAGGTATATGATTTATACCATTACTATTACAATTCTGAAATATAATTGGAAATTTCTGAAATTCAATTAGAAACTTATGAAATACAATTGGAAATGGTGCAGATTTCTATCAATCATAGACCTGTATCAAGCCATGCTTCTTTAATCCACGATATCTATCAAGCCTAGGTTTCTATAATGGGAAATTGCTATCAGTTGTTGATTTCTATTAATCCTAGATTTCCATGAATCGTAGATTTTTATTAATACTAGATTTCTATGTGATGTTAGTCTTTCATATGCATACATGTATTGTCAAGAACGTATTGATTACCGTTTTGTTTCCTTATTCAAATACCTTTCAGTATATTCATGTTTTTCAATAGTCATTATGATTTTTATTTTTTTTTTGAATAATTTTTCTTAAAATTTTATTTTCCCACATCCAAGTAAAAACATCATGCACAGTCTCATACAGATACCTATAAATATGTGTTTGTACACATATCCTTTTTTGGTGTGTCTGTCTTATATGAATTTTATTTTTTTTTTTTTTTCATTTATCTTCTCATACTCTGTGTCTCCATGTGTTTATGCACACAGGTACTTTCAACGTCCGAAGGCAATGTATTGGAAGATGAAAATGCCATTAACATTTTGTCATCGAGCAAAATCTTATCCGAACAAATTCAAGAGAAACAAATTATTGCAGTCGCTACTGAGGCGGAAATTGATGAAGCGCGTCAACGTTACGTACCGGTAGCCAAACATTCGGCCATATTGTTTTTTTGCATCAGTGAATTGGCAAATATTGATCCCATGTATCAATACTCGTTGGGTTGGTTCTTGAATCTCTTTGTGAATACCATCATGAAGGCACCCAAATCAACTGAATTAAACGAACGTTTGCAACATTTAAATAATTATTTTACGAAATCAATTTATCAGAACGTTTGCAGATCTCTATTTGAGAAAGATAAATTGGTTATATCGTTGGTCATGTGCTTAGGTATAATGCTGTCAAAGGTAAGTATGATTTATAATCACTTTTGTTTTTGATGGTGAGAAGCTTTATTGAGCTTATTGGTTCATAATTATAATTTATAAAACACAAAGCAGACATGTTGTGTCCTTTTGAAATTTAAAAACTATTAAGAATTAGTTAGTCTGCTGAATTTTAAATTTGCCTGGTTTTTTTGTAATGCAACTCTTTAAAGCAGATTTAAGTAACTTTTGTGCAAATAGTTTATAATAAAACCTAACTCATTACTCATCATCATCACCATTATCATCATCATTATTAAAATGTATTTTACATTTTTATTTTGTTCATCCTCTACACTTCAATTAATTTTATGTTTGACTTTATTCCATTATGTTTATTTTTCTTTATATTTTCATGTTTATAACATCTTTTTTTCGCATTTTCGACTTAATGCAAATACTATTTTATGCTTCATACTCTCTACCACATCTAACTTGGGATGCTGTTGCTGCTGCTACAATTGCCACTGCTTCCCATTGATTGTGCAACAACACTCTTGTCTTAAACTTATTTTCTTGGTCGTTGTTTTTTGGCTTAATTACAAAAATTGCTCAAAAATAAAAATAACAAAAATTTATAAAATAAAACAAGGGTAAAATAAATAAATCCCATTTGTTGTTCTTTTTAACGGGAGGCGTTGGATTGCAAAGTATTCCACCTAATCCAGCACCAGTATGGCTTCCTGAAAAGGCTTGGTTTCAAATAGTGCTGGCCAGCAACTTGGAAGGGTAAGCAACATTGTATTTATATTTTTTTGCACCAAAAAAAAAAATAAACTAACAAAAACAAAAACAAAAATCAAGCGTATTTTCTATTGTATGTATGTCTGCATGGCTGTTTAAGTTTGTTTCTATAGAACAGAAAATACATGTTTTTAAATTGCATAGAAAATATTTTAACATTTTTATATACATTTAGAACCATATAATAATACTACTACTGAAAGCATTAAAAGGAATCATGCTGCATGAATATAAGACTAAAATAACCCTGTAAACATTTAATTGAAATTGTTTGCACGAACACGACAAAGCAACTAAATACTTACAAGTATGAATGCTATGGTCTTCAAGTTTCCAAGTTGAAAAAATGTTAAATTTTTTTAACTCAGACAATGAGTTATTGAATCAAATTTAAATCTTGCAAACAAACATCTTGGATATTAAAACCGATAATCGATGTCAGTTACATTGTTTTTACGAAAAACGGAGTTTTTCTTTTTTTCAATTTATTTTTATAATTTACGGAATTAAGAAAACTTTACAAATCATTTGTGGTAAAATATTGACTATTTGACTCAGCATGTTAATTTATCGTTTTTTTAAGAATAAATGGGGTTGCCTCGTTTAAAAAAAAAATCAAAAATAAGCTGTTTTTTTTTTCTTTTTTAGGTTCAAAATTTGACCCGAATTTGTTCTATTTCTCTCTTAGTTTTCGAAAAAATATAATTTTAAACTGCTAATTTTTCTGTTTTTTAAGAAAAAATATATACGGTTAGCAAGTTTTTACATAAAAATAACGTTTAAATAAGACACTATATCAAAATTTCGATCTGACAGAGGGATAGTAAATGAAACGTACTTTATATTTTTGGTGTTATCTTGAGTGACCTAGTTTTTTCATACGACCACAGATATAATCTATTCTAAATCATTAAATCAAAAAACAGTTGAAACTTATTTCGGTCAAAATGGGTAGTGAAAAAACAGCAAACTATCTGAAGGTTCATCGTCATAGTGTTTCAAAACCCATTAAACAGTATAAGAAACGCTTGAACATTGAAAGAAACCTGGATCAGGAAGATGAAAGATATTGATAAAGCAAAACAAGTCGAACAACGTAACGGAAGCAACTATAAAATATTTAATGGAAAGATTTCCGGAAAAAGTATATAAATTTATAAATACCGAATAATATGACAATATTTTAATATTAAATGAATTTTTGAGAATTTTTATATTGAACGGTTTAGGTTTTCTTTAACTTAATAAAAATATAAGTTTTTTCTGGCTCACTCTTTCACATTCGTGAGCAGGGTATATATAAGTTTGTAATTCCGTTTGTAATTTCCATAATATAATTTTCCGACCCTATAAATCCTTATAGATAGCGGAGTCGATTAAGCCATGTCCGTCTGTCTGTCTGTTAAAATCAATTTTCTGAAGACCCCAGATATCTTCGGGATCCAAATCTTCAATAATTCTGTCAGAAATGCTTTCGAGAAGCTTCCTATTTAAAATCAGCAAAATCGGTCCATAAATGGCTGAGATATGAGGAAAAACCAAGACAACTTCGATTTTTATCCTATTTTGGACCTATTTTTGACCTATATCTGGATTACTAAGTCATTAACATAGACATGAAGGCATGCTGTAGTGGTTAAAGTGCTTGCCTACAAAACTAAGCACCCCAGGTTGGATCCCTGGCAGAGGGAGAACAATTTAAATCAAGGTTTTCGAGTTTTTAAAATTAACCTCCCTCTAAACAATCCATCCAAGAAGCCCCCTGACCACTCCACCACCTGGAAAAGAGGATAACATCATAGAAAAATGTCAGGCAGACCGCCACCCACCCCCTGGGAGAAGAAGGTAGGAATCAAAGATCAGCAAGGTTCCCCACCACTACACCAAATACACAGAGGGCGTTGTTTCTAGCAACGACAGATGGTAGCACGATTACACTAGACCAGCTACAGCAGACCAATCATTTACTTAGCTGGATCAACAACCGATTAACGAAACTGACACAAGGCAATAATAACAATCGATTGAATCCCTATGGCAACATCATACATGTATCCGAAGACCCGCTACAGCAGACCAATCATCTACTTAGTCGGAACAACAACCGTTTAAAACTGATACAAATAATAACAATCGATTTAATGGCAACACCGTACATGGAGACGCACGATACTCCGATACTGCAATCTACATGGGAAAAACATAGACAATATGGATATCTAATGATAGGTATTTCAAAGACCTTTGCAAAGACTATGGTGTTACCTTTGTAACACCATAGTAAGTTGGACCTACAATGGGTCAAAATCAGAAAAAATATTTTTTAACCCGAATTTTTTTTGGTAAAATATTAAAAAAAAAACAACTTTGAAAAAAAAAATTTGTTTACATAAAAATATTTAAAATTTGTATAAGATTCGGCACAGCCGAACATAGTTCTCTTACTTGTTTTTATTCACTTTTTCATTGTATAAAAATGTTTGTTGGTTAAGTTACAAATGCAGTACATGCAAGAATTTAATGCTTATCAAGAGTATTATTCTTGGTAAAAAAATTAATTAATTAAATGGTTTTAAAAGATATTATTATGTTTTAAATTAAAGTGCTGACTTTAAAATTATGTATTGTACAATGACAATAAACTTGAAAACAAATAAGAAAATAACAATGATTTTGCTTTACAAATGTTTATATAAGTCTAAAGTAATGTTGAATTAAAATAGACAAAATTTTGTAGACAATAAAATAGATGGCAAAATACTAAATGCTTACAGTAATAGTTATTAGAGTTGGGGATGTCGAGGAATATTTTTCCCGGGTACAAATATTTCAAAATAAAAGCTAAAAATAGATAAATTCTTTAAGCTTTGATTTCAAACCTAGATATGATATTTTTTTATCATTATTCATAGAACGTTAAATGTCTCAAGTGATAAATTGATACATTTTGTGTTTCTTTTTAAAAACTAAAACAGAATTATGTAAATGTTTAAATATATAAAGATCTGGTAGCAATAGCAAATATATTAACTGAATGCATGGCTTAAAATTGAGCCAAATTTGTCAAGAAAAGTAATGGGACTTAAATTACTACTATTGACCAGTTTGTGCATATTATTGGCTTACAGTAACCAACTACTCATCTAAAACCCTTAACCCATAAACGGAAATCATTAGAATACAAAAATATACCTCTTGCATTTATATGACACACATACAATATAAATCATGTGTAAATGATACAAAATATTTATAGAAAATTAGCAAACGAAATAAATGTTTTTCTTCTTTTCATCGACAAACTTCTTTGAAGAGATAATAATAATTCTTTGCATTCATAAATATTTCACATATTAATATGACTAAACATATATTTTAAAAGGAGATAAATACATTCAGTCATTCATTTATATGTTTGTACTTGTTTAGAAAAGAAATCTTTTTTGAATTTATGCCAAATAATGCCAACAATGTTGTTTATTTTATATTCATTTTGCTTTTTCTTTACATTTTATGCCATACAATAGTTTAGCAAACTTTTATAAAAAGTTTGTAGAAGACATTGAGGCATGGAAGAAATTTTATGATTTGTCATCACCGGAAGAAGCTGAATATCCGCCACCATATGATCAAATTGATGAGATGTTGGGTTTGATACTATTGAAATGCCTAAGACCGGATAAAGTTGTGCCAGCGGTTAGAGTAAGTTCTTTCCCTTTATTTTTTCTTATGTATTTTTTGCTACTGTTCTTTTGTATTTTCTTTTTTATTATTTATATTTATATCTATAAACAGTTTATTATATTACATGTCTTATTTATTGATATGAGCATAAATAAATGATTCATTTCGGAATATTGTATTGAGTGAGGCTCATTTAATTTCATAAAGTGTATATGAATTTTGAAGTTAAAGAACTGATTGAAAATTCATGCACGTGCCTGCCTGTTCATGTTGTTTTGTCAAGCACAACTGTAATTTGTACAAAAAAAAATTAATTGAAAAAAATACAAAAATAATTATGGAAATGATATTTACTTTATACACATAATTAACTTTCTATATAATTTAGCTGAGTTGATTAAATAACCTCAAATGAAACACCACATGACGTATGATTTTTATTTTTTACAAACAAATAAATAATATTAATCATACGTTAGATGTTTTTAGTATGTGGAAATTGTTTTCTTTTATATAAATCTAAATTTTAAGAAATTTTCTTTAATTTCCTTTTGCTTACCATAAATATTTTATGTTTATTGTAATTAATTATAAAACTTTATAATGTTTGTTTGTTTTTTCTTTTTAATTGTATTATCATGTCCTTGTGCTTATGGCCTTTTTCTTTTTTGTTACTTCAACAGAATTTCATTACACGTAACATGGATTGTTCATTTGTGGAGCCGCCTCCTTTTGATTTGAATGCATCGTTTGCTGATAGTTCGCCAAAAATACCTTTAGTATTCCTGCTGTCCCCAGGCTCTGATCCAATGGCCAGTCTTTTCATGTATGCCAAACAGCGTAATATGTACGACAAGTAAGTCAATTAACAAAATTATATAAAAAAAAACATACATATGAGCTCACAGTTACACTCAGCTGTTTAACTTAAAGAAGCTCTTACAGTTTTGTGGCATGCGGCAAGGGTTTCATAGCAAACATTAAGATTTTTTTGTTTGTATCTGTGTAAGTTTACTTTGGTTGGTTACCTTTATGAATTGAACAAATGAGGCTGGCATGTTAAAAAATTACAACATTTTTGTAAACATACACATGAAGAAAAGAAATGTTATGGTTTTAACAGAGTCGGAAAATAAATGGTTCACTTATTTTTAGGAGGTTGTCATTTAGATTTTACTATTTTCAGTAAATCACTAGAGGGTTTCATTAAAAAAAAATATTTTTTGTCGAATAGTTTTACTGTGATTTTTATTTATGAGACAGATTATTATAGTGTTATATTCGGTTCTATCGTATCTTGTGTACCCATCATTAATATGTGGGTATTTTTTTATAGACAATATTTTTTCTGACATAGAGGTTATATGGAGGTATGGTCCGATCCTCACAAAAATATCGAAATTTTTATTAAAAATGATTTCGTTTTGCCAAACAAATTTTAACTTAATCTCAGATAAAAAAGTTTTAGTATTTCTTAAAAGCAATTTTATTACGGAATTTCTGTTTTTGAAGCTTATTCAATAAACTGAACTGTTTTTGAATTATGCGAATATATGTTGTGCAACCTCCTACATTTTCGAAATAACGGTATATCTCTAAAACAAGAGCTAACCTAAAAAACGGCTAGTGCCACCCGAATTAGGTAAAACCACCAGGTACCCCGCTTGACTGTTTTTTTTTCAACTAGCACAGTGTTATTATAAGACAATTATGAATGATAAAGTCGTTTTCTGAGGGGGATTGACATACTTAACAATATAATTTCAGAAAACTTAAAACTAAATTGTATCAGGATTGCCGCATAATCAAATAGTATAGCGGGGTAGTATTGTCGTTCTAATGAGACATAAAAACAGAAATTGGTAAAAAAAAATTTTAAAGTTATTAAAAATTCGCCAGACCATTAACGTGTCTCAGGCAACTACAGCAAGAAATGTAGGAACAAAATTAACATATTTTGATAAATATTAAAAGAAAAGCTCATTTTTACTTAATATATATCCATATTTACTTGTATATGAGTTTTTGTATTCGTATTAAATTTTTTTAATGACAGTTTCAAAACTCCATTTTCAAATTTTTAAAAATTTTGTTTAACGAATTTCAGAATTTTTTGATCATCTCATTGGGATTTATTGAGAATATAACAGGGAATAATAATGTGAACAAATTATGAAAATATGTCTAATAGTTTTTCCTTACATGCGATTTAAATTTGGAAATTTTCGAGAAAAACCAATTACTTGGCAATTTTTTGGCGAATGAGCTCTATTTTCTAACTGTTATGAATTTTAAGTAAAACCTATTCAGAATATCTGTGGTCATAAGCAATAAACACCTAAGTCGACTTAAGAAAGAATTGAGTTATATATGCTACATTATACTGTTCATAGAACTGTATGAATACGTGAAATCCCTACCTTCCTAACTTTCTTATTTAAAAAGTTATTAATTAGAAACATATTGGCTTAAGTCCTAAGGAAGACTATTGCATTTACAATAAACGCCAAAATATAATTAAGAAAACATTCAATTATATTTTATTTTGTTTAAATAGCTTATAAAGACTTTAGTTGTTATTGTTATTTTTCACAAAATAAATTTTCATAAATAAGAGTGCTATTATAATAGCCAAACTAAAGATAAGCGATTATTACTTGACATGTCAATATTTAAATATGTAATAACAGCTTAACCTTCGCTTTACCAAAAGTTTTTTTATGTACATGGTTTACCAATACCCACCCGGGTGACACTACACTCCTATAAAAATATGCGACGAACGAAATTTTAAAAAATTTTAAAAACCTTATAAAAAGTTTAAAATGTTTCTATTAAATTCTATAGAACTCTAAAATTTGTGCAGTGAGTATAAATTTCATTTAAATCGAAACAAAATTAAAAAAAATATTAAACCAATAAAAACTAAGTGGTCACCCGGGTGGGTATTGGTAAAGCGAAGGTTAACTCAACATATGCCAAGCAACAATCAAAACATCAAAACACTTGTTTTCAACAAACGCCTAATCAGACATTAGCACTTTCAATTTAGTATTTCTGAGTTGCATTAAGCGATGATATTTGTTTTTATTAAATATTTCTCTAATAAATAAAGCTTTTGTTATAAAAGGGTAAGAAGATTTGAATCTGCATTCTACTTTTTCTAATGCATTCTTTTATTTTTCGCAGAAACGCATTTATAACTATAAATTGCTTTTTCTCAAAAACATGTTTTTTGAATTAGGCGGTTATTGCTTGTGACCACAGATATTATAGTCCAGATAATTCTAAATATACTCTGAAAGTTTTACTGAAATTGGAAAACGTTAAACCTTAAATCGTGAAGGTCAAAGGTCAAATTTATCAATATTTGGAATTTTTAATTTTAAGATATAGAAATGTTATTTATTTTTGGGCCGATTTTGATAAAACTTAAAAAAATATAACATAAACTCTTGTATTTATAATAACAGCACAAGAACGGAAATTAATTCATAATGGCACTTGGGGTTAAAAGGACCCCAAACTTTTAAAATCATAATTTTTTTATGGTTTTAGAAGTTTGGGGTCATTTTAACACCAAGTGCTATATAGGGTTAATTTTAATTTATCTGCTGTTTTTGTAAATACTAGGCTTTGTGTTATATTTTTGTTAAGTTTCAACAAAATCGGCCCAAAAATATACAACATTTCGCAATCTTTCCAAGAGAAATTCCAAATATTGAAAAATTGGTCCTTTGACCTTCACGATTTAAGGTTTAACGTTTTCCAATTTCTGTAAATCTTTCAGAGTATATTTAGAATTATCTGGACTATAATATTCGTCTTAACCCCAACCGATTTACCTAAAATTTTTTCAGGATAATTTTTTTACCAATGTTCACCAAAATCCAACATTCGTTTATTAAGGGCCACCCTAATCTGACATATTTTTAAAAGCTAACGTGATTAAAAAACAATTAAGAGAGGTATATTCGGCTGTGCAGAATATTATATACCCTTCACCAAACTATACTTTAAAATAAATTTGTTTAAATATTTTAAGGCAAACTAAATTAAATTTTTTTTCAAAATTTTTTTTTCGAAATTTTTTAATTTTAAAAAAGAATTTATGACAAAACAATTTTTTGATTAAAAAAAAATTCGGGTTAAAAAATATTTTTCCCGAATTTGACCCATTGTAGGTCCAACTTATATAGCCTTATATACATCGTTGCAATGGACCTTGACATATCTATTATTAGATATCCATATTGTCTATATTAATGACTTATTAATCCAGATATAGATCAAAAATAGGCCAAAAATCGAGGTTGGCTCAGATTTAAGGAAAAAGTCCTTAAATCTGAGCCATTTGTGGGCCAATTTTGTCGATTTTAAATATCAACCGAGCCGGAAGAATTTCCAATATATTGATGTATGAATCATGTATGTAAGTTATTTGGGGGCTCCGGAAAGTTGATTTCAACATACAGACGGACATGGCTATATCGATTCATGGTGAAGGGTATAATAATAATTTGTTAGACCAATGATATGTTTTGGTTTTTTCTGGCTCACTCTTTAGTTAGCGAGTTATAGGCATTTGAAAAATTCAAATTCCACCAAACTTGGCCCGGTTTTTTCACTTTATCGGACATATTTATGACCTATTTCTTTAAAATTTAACTCGTGGAAAAAATGTCAAAGCTATATGTTTCATATGTCCAAGTTAGTCGATTTTAAGTTGGGTTTCCAAAATGGGCAGCATGTTTAAATACTATAATGTATATCCATCAGACCACCAAATGTGGACTTTATGGTCAAAATTACAAAAATACGAAAATTTAAAGTTTTGTTTGATTTTTTGGGAATTGTTGGATTTGATTTTTCCTAATTGTGTATTTAACACTGAAATTTTCTATTAGAAAAATTGAAAAATATCAAATTTCATTGCGCTTATGATTTCTCCAATTGCAAAATGTTTGTATGAATATACAATTTGTATACCTTTCTATGGCGGTAGTAGGAATGGTATTATTTTTTGTGCTGATTTTTGTAACGCCCAAAAAAATATACCGATCGACACAAGAAGCACTTTCTGTAAATATGTGTGCAAATTACAGGTCGCAATTTCGAAGATATTTCAATAAAATTTAGCACATGTATTATCTTCTGCCCAAAGACTATTAAAACTCCCAAAAATCGGTACATTATCTCACCTAAATCATCTACAAATGTTCTCCCGAATTAGGACATTATCGGACATATATGTTTAATTTATGTAGGTATCTTGTTTGTAGACAATACAGTATAGTCAGTAGGGTATTCATTCGACTAATGATCGTTCGATTAATCGAATAATTATTCGAACAATTTAAAAATGGCCATTTTCGAATAACGAATAATTCGAACAATTTTATGTAGAATAATCGAATAAAACGAATAAATGTTCATATATATATTTAAATTTATTAAATTGCTTAAAATTTTTCATAATTTCAAATTTAAATAAGTAATAATAACTCACAAAAATTGTATTGTTTCTGAAATTCGACAAATACATAACTCAAGACAAATGGACTTTCGATCACTGTAGATCAGTGTTCCGATAGCTCCTTCTATAAATATATAAATATTACTGCAAGAAGTTACAATTCTAAAAAGAAATCTTTCAAAATGTTTAACTTAGGACTTGAACCAATGAAAATAAAAGAAACGGAATAAAATATTTGTTATTTAGCTGGTGAAATATTAGAAGAATCGCAATTAATAATCAAAGTTTTAACTTAGAATAAAGTGGAGTTGAATGTGATGGAGAATATGATTTTGAAACGGTCGTCGAAAGTGATATTGAGGATGACATTTATAATGATTACATTATCTGATCTTAAAATATATGTATATAAGTGATGTTATTAACCGGGTACGTAGGTATTGTAAAATATTTAATAAATCGAATGATAAAAACACAAATATTGCAAACTAACATTTTGTTGCAAGAAAAGCAAGGAGTTCGTCTTATACATGATGTTAAACACCGTTGGACATCTTTGTCTAACATGGTAATAAACTTTCTGCGTATTTGTAAATGCGTCAATCATGCACTGCCTGACTTCATATTAGCCACGTTCACTGACAATCATATCAAACTTTGGACAGATTCCCTTTATTGTGTAATTCCCCAAGACCACTTTATTAAGCAAAGATTCGGCAACGTTGATAGAGCTTGATGTATAATACAATTTGTTATAAATAATTTAGAAATAGTGAATAAATAATTTACTAAAGATTAAGTTACTCAATTTAAAACCCGATTTAATGAACGACATAACAAAGTTCTTAATATGTTTATATTGAATTCAGGATCATGTGCCACTAGCTCAAATTTTTTAAAGCATAGATCCAAAACGGAAACTAAAGGGTTTGCTAGTCAATTGTTTTGTAGATTGTTCGGGAGTTATTCTGATCAGAATATTTCTGTTGAAAATTTAATGATGGACTTTGTTTTCGAATGTTTTTTTTAACATTATCAATACTTGAATTGTTAACATTAAGGTTATTTTTTGTTTTTCTTTAACAATAAAAAATTAAAAAAAACCGACATCGAAAATTCATTCTTTAATTTTTTAAAAAAAATTAAATTATTCGAATAATTCGATTAATTTTAAACGTGTGATCGAATTATTCGAACAAGCTAAAATCTCTTATTCGAATTATTTGTTTTATTCGAACAAGAGAAAAATCGAATAATTCGTATACCCTAATAGTCACCCTGCAGGAAGTGTCAATAGTGAAACTATACTGACGTACTCTTGACATAGTCACCAGTACTAGTGACTTATTGTATGACAGACAATGCTTTTTACTATAGACATTTAACATGTACGTGTCATTGGAAGTCTACTACTGACGATATTACTATTGACTAGGTACTTATTCATTAATACATTTTAGTAATTCTAATCTATACTTTTGGTACTTTTCCGAAGTAGATATAAATAATGAAACTGCATATTTTGTTAACATTTGACGTTGTATTAAACAAATTAAAAAACGAAATGGTATGAATTCATAACAGATGGAAGAGTCGTCTTCGTTGACGCTTTGTTGACAATGTCGCTAAAAAGTCACCAAAATAGTCGATAAAACTGGTGACTTAGAGACACTTGTCCCCAGGTTTCCTTCAGGGAAATTTTATTAGACAATACAATTTAGAAAATTTTATTCCGACTTCCACTAAAATTTACTCATTTGTTTAGAAAATGTTCTTCCCGAGCATAGTAAAATTTTTTATATGAGTCAAAAAGTTGAAGTTGAATAATACAGATATTTTGAATTTCATAAATTTTTAGTAAAAACAAAACACATAAATCTTACCCGCTAAAAAAAATATTTACAAATCCACATTATTTCAAAAATTATTCCAACATAAACAATTTTAAATAGTGGCTTTATACAGGTTCTTCCAAATTTAATCCATTTCACGTAAATTTCGGATTTAGCCTATTTATTCTAAAATCTCAAAGCAAGGAGTCACCAGGGTGCCCCGACAGACTAGTCGCAAGTTACTGGACTATTAATCAGAGGTTTGCTGGCTGGTTCGATTCCCGCCAGAGACTCTGGATATATCTGCAGACAAGCAAAACGCTTCGCAGTCGTGTTTGTTAAAAAAAAACAGTTTTATATACCCTAGCATGTTTTGAATATGACATATAAACCTTTTATCAGCCTCGGACCAAATGTGGTTCTAATGGACAATAATCCTAAAATCCAAATTTTTGGGATTTTTTGATATTTTTTTTATCATTTCTGGAAGTTATGGAATTCTTTTTCTAACAAAAGTTTCAATTTTTATCCAGTAACTATTAAGAATTACATAGTCTACCCCTGTAGACAATATACTAGATTTAAAGCATTATTTCTGCTACTACAATTTAAATTTAAAATTAATTATTTTCATAATTCCACAAAATATATTGCAAAGACTCATTACATTAATTTCCCATTACAATAACTCATGGAATATTCAATTGCTATTGCATTGGCCCTAATCTAAAATTGTAGATGTGACGTCAAACTAGAAAATTCTAGTTTAACCATCCAACAGCTATTTAGAAATAAATTTTATGTGAAAAAATAAAGTGGATTAATATATTCATGACCGCTTATTTAGCTTTTGTTAATTATTAGAAAGCCAACAATTAATTTAAATGAATGAAAATGTGTACGACTTAAATAAACTTTCTAAATAATAAATTGCATATTTATTGAACATGACAGATGTGCGATTGGATGCAAAACTACTTAGTGCTGACACAATTTTCATTGACTATTTCTAAAAATAAATTGGCATTTTGTATATTTATTTATGTGCAAGGCAAGAATTTTGATGATAGACGATGATGACATTTAAATTTATCAATTGGTATGTGAAAAAAATAATATGTGTTTTGAGTGATCAATAAAATATTTAAGTAGCGAAAATATAGAGAGAAAACAGTTGAATTCCAATCGAATGATTCGATTTTGTTTGTAGCTAATTTTGAAAAATATTAATTAGAATTGAAACAACCAAATTAATGTTTAAAATTTTGTAGCCACAACTGGAAAATTAGGTCATTCAATTGACAAAAAAACTCGGTAGTAATCTAATAACTGTTTCCTCAATTTGTGCTAGAACACAAATATCAAAAATAAGTTTTTTGTAAAAAAACGAATATGTTTGAGCTTGTCTAAAATTTTACCTACTGAACCACTTTTGTCCATTTTCAATGCCAGGCTGCCTAGGACATTAATGAACATTATAGATGAATCTCATTAATATCCATTATCAATTTCTGCTTTGGGAGTGTTTTACACAAACAAAAACAGTTTCGATATTAAAATTTGGATCTTAGAATCTTATTAAATTGTTTAATGTTTAATTGGATTGGGCAAATAATTAAAATACCGATTCGAAATGGTTTTCGACATAAAATATCGAATTGGTAAGAGTTTGTCTCACAATTTTCTGTATAATTTTTTTTCTACAAAACCGATTTTCTTGATTTTCAATACCATACTATCTATGACAATAGTAAACATTATAGATTAATCTCATTAATATTGGTTGTGGGCTTTGGATATGAGAGTGATTTACACACACATACAGGAACAATTAAATCGAAATTATTATTTTTTAGAGTCTTCGGTCCATCAACGCCTCTATTAACCAATGTTTCCCCTTCCTCTCTCCCCCCCACAGAACAAAAACCATTTCGCTGGGTCAAGGACAAGGACCGCGTGCTGAAAAAATGATACTCGAAGCCTGTCGCTACGGGTACTGGGTAGTTTTGCAAAACTGTCATGTAGCTGTCAGTTGGATGGGTGAATTGGAGCGCATTTGCAATGACACAACTCTGGCCGAATCTGCACATACCGATTATCGTCTTTGGTGTACTTCCTATCCGAGTTCAGTGTTTCCTGTGTCGGTGCTGCAGAATTCCGTTAAAATGACAAATGAACCGCCCAAAGGTCTAAAGGCCAACATGCAGAGATCATTTAATTCGGATCCACTGGTGCGAGATAAATTCTTTACAAATGCATTTGTGTACACGGAGACGGCCAATAAATGTTGGCTGCGCGGTGTATTTGCGTTGGTATTCTTTCATGCGGTGGTGCAGGAACGTCGCGAATTCGGACCATTGGGTTGGAATATACCGTATGAATTTAGTGAAGCGGATTTAAAGTAAGTTAAATGTTGTGGTTACTCGTACTTTACACAAGGGTATCTTTTACTTAATGTGTGTGTCTAGTTGGCATGAGTCAGTGTGTGCGCTGACAACATATTTGTCATACTAAATACGGTATGTTTTTATTTGGTGGAGAGGGAAAAGGATACGAAAGATTTGTATGTGTTTTTAAAAACCATGTATGTTTTTCCCATTTTTTTTTTTGTATGTATTTATTTGTTTCATAAATATTTCATTTTGTATTTATTTTCTCTTGTTGTGGTGGGATTTATTTTACATTTTCTGTGTATTATTTTTTTTATTTTCGGTTGATGTTTTTATTCCCATTTTCATTTTCAATTTCATTTAATTTCGTTGACCTTTTTTTCCCTGTTCGTTACAATTTCAGAATTTCATTGCTGCAGCTTAAGATGTTTATAGCTCAAAGTAATAGCATACCATTTCGTGGACATGTCTATCTAACCGGTGAATGTAACTATGGTGGTCGTGTTACAGATGACAAGGATCGTCGTTTAATCTTGTCATTATTGAACATGATCTATAATCCCGGTACTATTGAGGTTGACAAGTAAGTATCTATTTGTGTTGTTTGTTATTTCCGTAGATGTTGTAAAAGCAAAAATAGAAACATAAAAATATATATTTAACAAAATGGTAACAAAAATAACATATTAAAGCAATGGTGGTGACACCTTGTTTAAACTAGCAGAGGCGGAGGTGGTTGTCGGGTTATATAGGAAGACGTGTTTTATGTATAAATGAAGCTAAAGGGAAAATGTAGATAAAAACAAATATTGTTACTGACTAACTTAATTTTCGGGGAATGAGAAAAACTGAAATCAGATTCATAGTGAAACACGATATTTTGGTGAACATTTTCCCAAAATAAATAGCTAACTTTGGTAAAACAGTATAGCAAAATGTTCTAGAAATTTACTTTTAAACTGAATTTTGGAACAGAACTAATCTTGTCTTTTTTGTTTATATTGATGAACCGACTTTACTATTTTTCAATAAGAAAACTCTCTAACCTGTATTTTACATACACAGAAAAAAGAAATTCATAATTGGAATGAATTTTGTAATAAATATTATTAATCGAACTTGACTTTTTTCCCAAACTTTTTTCATTCAGAATAAGAACATGTTCATAAATATTATAAAATTGTTCATGACGGAAATTTTAGCTTTTTTGCATAAATTTAATATTTTATTATAAATTGCATTATAATTGCATTATCTAATGAATTAATTCAAAACTATTTGCCATATGTATATCGGGCAATATTTTAAGATGAATCAACAATATCTGAAACTTAAAAAATATCAATAAAAATAATAAAATATCCATAAGTATTGAGCATATCATCCCCTTAAACTAATTTTATTAATTTCGCGCATATTTGTTCATTTTGTAGCTGAAAATCATAAAAATAAATAAAAAATTTTCCAAGGAAAATTTCAAACATTTTTCAACAACATAAAAATATAAATGAAATTGAAATAATATTTTTCAAGCCTTCTAGATATTTTTTGAAAACATAAAATATGAAAAAAATCATGCTATTTAAGAAATTATTTATAAATGTTATGAATTGAAATCTAATCATAATATTTATGTTGAAACTTTTTTCTGTGTATGAATGCCACATATTGGTCCATAAATTATCTGGGATTTCGAAAAGTTGATTTCAACTAACATTTATATATTTCCCCATAACAAATATTGTTTATTTTCAACAAGAAAGTCATAACTCAAAAAACATAGTTATCTGCAACAATAGTTTTTAAATATCTGTTGCAAGGATTTATTTTTATAACCACATCTCTGTTTTTTTTTCAGTTTATTTCCTTAGCCATTGAAAATAAAGAAAAATCCATGCATAAATATATTCTTCAAGACAGATGAAAATAAAACTGTCATATCATTGTTTCTTTTATGTTTCATGACCTTTAATGTAAAATGAAAAATACAAAAAGGAAATAGTTTATTTCCTTCGTCATCATCAGCAGCCCTATTCCTGATTCATTGTACATCAACAAAATCAAAAACTATACAATTTAAATGAAGGAAAGAATATTAATAAAACGAGATCATTCGAATATCTTTAAGAAAATAATACAAATATTAGATAATTATAAATATTTGTCAACGGCTAATCTTTGTTAAATCTATAAAGTTAAAAATGTCTGGAATATTGACTCTTCTCTTCTCTTTTTGGACTCGTACACAGAACAAATAATATTTCAATTCAAATATTTGTCACATATTGAACTGGTTTCAATTATTTCATAATTGAATCTAGCATTCATGTGCTCAAAAACAAAATTTTCTGATATTTTCTGTTGAATTTGTTGTTTTAGTTGCCTGAGACACGTTAATTTTTTGACCAATTTCAGTTTTTTATGTCTCATTAGAACGACAATTACGTACACATTTCGATTCTTTTAAATTAAATTACAAAAGTAATTTTTTAATGGAAAAATTTTTACAAAAACTGAAAAAAATGACTTTTTCCCCCTTGTAAATGCATCTCAAAACTTCAGAGCCGATTTACCTAAAATTTTTTCAGGATGATTTTTTTACTAATGTTCACCAAACTGGAGGGTGAGAATGGCCAAAATCCAACTTTCGTTTATTAAGGGCCACCCTAATATACATCCTTGCCACTCATGGTATGATTGCTACAATGATGTGAATGATAACTTTCACATATTACGGTTGCCGAAATCATATACTTAATTGACCATATTATTTTTTTCTATATTAGAAAGTTTTATTTCCAAAATATTTTGATTCTGCCCCAAATATGTGAATATTTGTTTCTTCATATCTACAAAAGAAACTCTACAAATTTACAATTTAAATTCTACACATTTTTTCAGCAATAGGGCTGATTTTACATTATTTATTCCTCCTCTATGTTTATGTTTCTTTTGGCTTTTGTATCAATTTAAATATATGTATTACCACTCATTCGTATGTTTTTTTTTATATTTTTGCCATTTTCTCAAGATTTTATTTTATTCTTATACTATTACACAAATTCATGCAAAAAACTGCTTTCATTTCTCCTTTAGTTACGCTTTATCACAATCTGGCACATATCGAGTACCTTTGAATCCAACACGTGTCAATGCTTTGGATTACATAGCAGAATTTCCTTTAAGTCCTCATCCTGAAGTCTATGGTTTACATGAAAATGCCGATATAAATCGTAATAACAAGGAAACAAATAGTGTAAGAGTTTATATATATGTACATATGTATATTTTTTTTGTTTTTAATTTAAAGAAGTGACAACATGACATAAACAAAAATAACTTTTAAAATTTATGTTGAATCTAAAAATATGTATGTTTTTCAACTCTTTTTATAGCTAATACAAGGTGTTTTAAAAACCCAAACAGATTTAATGGCTTCTGTCAAGTCGAGTGGTGCAGGGGCGGATGGTGCAAAAATAGATCCTGCCTTTCAGATTTGTAAGGATATATTGTCGCGTCTACCGGATGCCTTTGATCTGGTGGAGGTAACACACAAATATCCTGTAGTTTATACAAATTCTATGAATACGGTGTTGAGACAGGAGTTGATAAGGTTAGTTTTCAAATGTTTTTTATATCCATATTTTATATTTGTCTTAGCTTTGATTGGAATTAATTGCAGTCTAAAACAAAATTTGTTTGTTAATTTCCATTTATTTTAGATTTAATCGTTTATTGGATTATATACGCAAAAGTTTGACTAATGTTCAGAAAGCTATACAAGGTCAAATTGCCATGATACCGGAATTGGAAAGAACTCATCGATCTATGGTTATTGGCAAACTCCCTGATGATTGGCTGAAAAAAAGTTATCCTTCTTTGAAACCACTCGGCAGTTATGTTACTGATTTTCTAGCAAGGTAAGGAATTATAGATTTTATAACTTCACTTCAACCACACTAACTTCTGAATAATGTTTTCTAAAAATAATTTTGGTAAAAGTTGTCATTCCATATAATAACACACATACATGTTGCACCCTTACGTCAACAGCATTCATACCTGGGTGTCCATTAGGGTGGGTCAATTTTTTTGACTACTAAGCGTATAGCAAATTTAAAAATAAAAATCGCAACACAAACGAAGAAATATTATTATTTTAAAATTGAACATACCCGAGGTCTCCTAGCAAAAGAGGTCTTGAGCTCCAAATCTTCTCGTAAAAAACCGGAAGCTCGATTTTGATTTTAGAACCATGGTTTCTTCTGAAAAAGTTCATAGAATTTTCCGTAGATTACGAATTTGCTATATGCTTTACCACGTTTTTTGGGCCCGAACAAATTGACCCACCCTAGTGTCCATAGTAAAACTCATATAATGATAAAATTGAAAAGTATAGCATTTTTTCAAAGTTTTTACCCACCCTACTTCACATTTTTGACAACAGCGGGACTAAATATATCCCGATTTTCTCAATTTTTCTTTTATTGGACTAACAACAAATGTATATGTTATTTAAAAATCATGACTGACTCCAAAGATATATGTATTGGAATTTAACAAAATTTAAAAATGCGATTTTTCGCTAGTTTTTGGGAAAAAAGTACTTTTTTTATTTTTAAGTTATCTAAAAAATTTTAAAGAAGATCTAACCTATTTTAGATGGCCAAATATGTTCTTAATTATTTTGTAAAGGGTTCCGATAACCCCGCTCCTGGTGTGGATATTATAGCAAAAAAAAACTTTTTGGGAATTACGGGATTCCTGAATAATTTCAAATTTGGTTTTTATTTTTCTACATCTAATATAAAAGTCTATATAACTGTAATATTTCATTAAAAACTATTAATAAATAAAAAAATTTTTTTTTTTTTTAAAAGTAGTATTTCTACTCCTTTTTAAAAAAAAGTAGTATGTCTACTCCTTTTTAAAAAAAAGTAGTATGTCTACTCCTTTTTAAGAAAACTAGTATTTACACTCCTTTTTTTAAAAAAATTGTATTTCTACACCTTTTTCAAAAAAGTGTATTTCTACTCCTTTTTTTAAAAAAGTAGTATTTACACTCCTTTTTTTAAAAAAAGTAGTATTTCTACTCCTTTTTTAAAAAAAGTAGTATTTCTACACCTTTTTTAAAACAAGTAGTATCTCTACTCCTTTTTTTAAAAAAGTAGTATTTCTACTCTTTTCTGTAAAAAAGTAGTATTTACACTCCTTTTTTTTTAAAAAGTAGTATTTCTACTCCTTTTTTAAAAAAAGTAGTATTTCTACTCCTTTTTTGAAACAAGTAGTATTTCTACACCTTTTTTTAAAAAAAGTAGTATTTCTACTCCTTTTTTAAAAAAAGTAGTATTTACACTCCTTTTTAAAAAAAAAGTAGTATTTCTACTCCTTTTTAAAAAAAGTAGTATTTCTACTCCTTTTTTAAAAAAATTAGTATTTCTACTCCTTTTTTTAAAAAAGTAGTATTTCTACTCCTTTTTTTAAAAAAGTAGTATTTACACTCCTTTTTTAAAAAAGTAGTATTTCTACTCCTTTTTTTAAAAATAGTAGTATTTCTACTCCTTTTTTTAAAAAAGTAGTATTTCTACTCCATTTTAAAAAAAAGTAGTATTTCTACTCCTTTTTTAAAAAAGTAGTATTTCTACTCTTTTTTTAAAAAAGTAGTATTTCTACTCTTTTTTTAAAAAAAGTAGTATTTCTACTCCTTTTTCAAAAAAAGTAGTATTTCTACTCCTTTTTTAAAAAAAGTAGTATTTCTACACCTTTTTTTAAAAAAAGTAGTATTTCTACTCGTTTTTTTAAAAAAGTAGTATTTACACTCCTTTTTTTAAAAAAGTAGTATTTCTACTCCTTTTTTAAAAAAAGTAGTATTTCTACTCCTTTTTTAAAAAAGTAGTATTTCTACTCCTTTTTTAAAAAAGTAGTATTTCTACTCCTTTTTTTTAAAAAGTAGTATTTCTACTCCTTTTTAAAAAAAGTAGTATTTCTCAAATGACATATATGTTATTTAACCCTCTAACCCGCAATCTTTAAAAAGCTAAAAAAAAGTTGTCGAATAATTTTTTTTAGGGTCATAATTACCCAATAAACTCAGAACAGCCATCAGAAACTAATTTGCAAATTAAGTTTAGGAACCAGGTGCAAAAAGGTGAAGAGTGCCTCAGGACATTGTTGCCGGTTTATGTGTTAAAAAACAATAAATATGATACGATTTTATTGAAAACCTAATGAAAAGAACTAATAAAAAATATTTCGAATAGGTCGGGCGACTAAAAGTTAGTAAAACTTTGATTTAAAAAAAAAATGAAAGGACACGCAAAATTTCACGAGCTAAATTTATCGCATCGCTCACAAAATTGCTGATAGAACAAAAACTAAAAGTCAGAATGTATTTCGACCTTCGAGGGAAATGTTAACAATTCTAAAGTCACAGTTAAATTTAAAAAGAATTATAATTACTTTTTGAGATAATTGGTGTTTTGGAATTCATGCCTTGATGCACTCTTGCGGGTTAGAGGGTTAAAACAAAAACAGCGTACAAAATTCTCTTATTTTTTACTATTTCTTAAAGTAAACTTTAATGAAGGGTATATCAGATTTGGCAGATATTTTACTATTATCGATTTTTATAGCAACCGAGCCTAGTATCAATCATGTTTTAAGTTATTTGTGGGCTTCGGAAAGTAGCCCACAAATACAGATACAGAGGGAGTAGCTATATACAATGCCCTATCTATAACGATCCATAACGAGGGAATTCAAGACGAAAGACATTTATATAAAATCCTAATATTACCAATTTTTACAAGTAAATTTTATATAAGTCGAACTCGCACCAACAATTTTTATGACTACCGGTCCATAATTAGTTTAAGTATATTCGATTCATCTTGAATCGTTAAGGCAACCAACTTAGTGCAACCTATTTTTACAATATTTCATTGCTTCGTGCTTATATTAAAACACTCAAACTCCATATTCTCTTTCTTCATGCTTAAAATGCTGTCTCAAGTACATCAAGCATTAAAAATGATGAAGTATTCGAATAAAGAAATCGTATGTACATTAGAGTGGTCCCAATTGTAAGAAGGACAAATAAAGTAAGAGAATTTCTTAAATTTGTCCAGACATTAATATCTAGTTTGAATTTTATTTGAATTTTTCATATCCCTTCATAAAATATGAAAAATATACTTTGATTCAGCTCACCTAATACCAATGACAAGGAAAATATTTTAAGAAACGGTATCGAAGAATTTAAAGAACATTAATTTTAACATTGGTAACATTCATAATTTAGTTTGTGCCACCCTAATATACATGCTCACATACTGATAAAGAGTTTCCTTGATGTTGCATGATTTTCATTTTATAGTACTCATTATTTAAGTCGATTTCTTTTTACATATTTTATAGCAAACTTTTTGTTTGATTGTTCAGAATCTTTCACTTCTTAACGGAAGTGTTGAGTTATCCAAAAGAAAAGTTATTTTAAATTCCATTTGAAAAAGAAAAATAGGGAAACATAAGAAAATGAACATTTTGAGGAAAAGGTGCGTGTAAGTAAGATTTAATTAAAGTTAACAAAGCAGATAAAGAGAAGGCGATATTTAAGGGAAATGGTGACTATTGTATTAGCACTACATTTAAGAGGCACAATGGCTGTGATTGATAAATAAAAGAGTAATAAATATAAATATATATTGGAATAGTTTTAAAAATATTTTTGGGTGTATAGCTTTTATTTTGAAAAATTTGTTCACTATAAATTTATTCAAAGTATTGGCCATTGTTAGCTATGATCTATTTCCATATTTCGGTAACATATGGATTCCGAGCCAAAAGAACTGTTCATCTTTAGATGCCAAGAATGAATCAAGCCTATATCGGACACTGTGTTTCAAAGTTATGCGTATTCCGGAGGGAGAATTCTGCATCTATCGAAATAAATAGCAGGCGGACGGGGCATGGTCTGGACTGTAAAGCGGGTGAGGCAAAACTTCAAAATCACTTCATTCTAAATAGTTGTTAACAGGTATTGCAACATGTGGCCGAGTGTTGTCATGATGGAATATCACAGTTTCATGTCTAGGCGTTTTTCGCCAAATCCTCGTTTCAAACGAATCAGTGGTATTCGGTAAAAGTTCCATGTGATGGTATGGTCAGTTTTCAGCAGCTCATAACAGATAGGACCCTTTTGCTGCCACTAAATACCGAGCATTACCTTAGCGCCATGGATATTTGTCTTTGGTGTCGATTAAGCTAGTTGGTCATTAGTAAAGAGTTGTTAAGTCTTCCCTAATAAATTTGACATGTAAAAAATATAAGGTAGACATTAGTTTATTCATTCGACTAATTATCGTTCGATTAATCGAATAATTTCTTACGAATAATTATTCGAACAATTTAATAATGACCATTTTCGAATAACGAATAATTCGAACAATTTTATGTAGAATAATCGAATAAAACGAATAAATGTTCATATATATTTGAATTTATTAAATTGCTTAAAATAATTCCAAATTTAAATAAGTAATAATGACTCACAAAAATTGTATTGTTTCTGAAATTCGACAAATAACTAAAGACAAAGGGACTTTCGATCACTGTAAATGAGTGTTCCGATAGCTCCTTCTATAAATATATAAATATTACTGCAAGAAGTTACAATTCTAAAAACAAATCTTTCAAAATGTTTAACTTAGGACATGAACCAATGAAAATAAAAGGTACAGAATAAAATATTTGTTATTTAGCTGGCGAAATATTGGAAGAATCGCAATTAATAATCAAAATTTTAACTTAGATTAAAGTGAAGTTGAATGTGATGGAGAATGTGATTTTGAAACGGTCGTCGAAAGTTATATTGAGGATGACATATGATCTTAAAATATATGTATATAAGTGATGTTATTAACAGCGTACGTAAGTGTTGCAAAATATTGAATGAATCGAATGATAAACACAAATATTGCAAATTAACGTTTTGTTGCAAGAAAAGCTATAGTTCGTCTTATACATGATTTTGAACATCGTTGAACATCTTTGTCTAACATGCACTGCCTGACTTCAAATTAGCCACGTTCACTGACAATCATATCAAACTTTGGACAGATTCCCTTTATTGTGTAATTCCCCAAGACCACTTTATTAAGGAAAGATTTGGCAACGTTGCTAGAGCTTGATGTATAATACAATTTGTTATAAATAATTCAGAAATTTACTAAAGAATTAGTTACTCAATTTAAAACCCGAATTAATGAATGACATAAATAAGTTCTTAATACGTTTATATTGTATTTGAATTCAGGATCATGTCCAACGAGCTCAAATTTTTTAAAGCATTTTAAAACGGAAACTAAAGGGTTTGCTAGTCAATTGTTTTGTAGATTGTTCTGGAGTTAATCTGATCAGAATATTTCTGTTGAAAATTTAATGATAGACTTTGATTTCAAATGGTTTTTAACATTATCAATACTTGAATTGTTAACATTAACGTTATTTTTTGATTTTCTTTAACAATAAAATATTAAAAAAAAACCGACATTAAAAATTCATTCTTTAATTTTTTAAAAAAATTTAAATTATTCGAATAACTCGATTAAGTTTAAACTTGTGATCGAATTATTCGAAAGAGTTAAAATCTCTTATTCGAATTATTCGTTTTATTCTAACAAGAGAAAAATCGAATAATTCGAATACCCTAGTAGACATGTTATATATCAATGGATAGGGATTTTGTATACTTTTCTTTTTTAAAAATGTATATAAGTTTTGATAATTAAAATATTCATGGAATACTTTTTTGAAAAATATGACAAAAAAAGCTTGTTTTTATTTTTTATTTATGAATTTTTGTTAATGAAATTTTACAGTTATATAGACTATTCTGTTGAAAATGCAAAAATTTAAAAAAAATTTAAATCCGTTATCAGGAATCCCTTAATTCCCAAAAAAGTGTTGAAAAATCCCATAATTGGGATTTTTTATTTTTTTGGCTATAATATCCATACCAGCTGCAGGGTTATCGGACAGCTTTACAGAATAATTGAGAACATATTTGGCCATCTAAAATAGGTTACTATATTTTGATATCAACTATGCGATTTCAGAATTTCTGCCCTAAATTTGTATTTTACACAAAAAATAGGCGTTTTTTGGATGGACCTGTTTCAATCGGTATCAACAATTTTCAAATTAGTTTTCATTTGAAATATTTAATATAAAGTTAGCTTTTCAAAAAGTATAAATTCCTAATACATCTTCTTAGAAAGTCTTTAGATAACTTGAAAAGAAGAAAAATACTCTTTTCCCAAAAACTAGCGAAATTTTAAATTCAAATGCGTATAACTTTGTAGTCAGTCACGATTTTTAAACAATTCTTTTTTGGTTTGACCTATACATTTGTTGTTAGTCCAATAAAAGAAAAATGGAGTAAATCGGGATATACTTTGACTGGCTGTTATCAAAAAACTGCAGTAAGGTGGGTAAAAATGTTGAAAATTTAATTTATAGCTACGACGAGGTGTTTTGTAGTGCTCGACGAGGTGAAATCGGAATACGGACGAAGAAATAGGAGGTGTTTACTTTGGGGACCTTTGGCCGCACCATGTCAGTTTTCATTCAAATCGGACTAAGGGTTTAGTAGTTATAGATATATTCCCCCTTTTTTCTATACCTTCAGCGTCACTTTTCAAAATTTTCTATGTGAAATTTGAATCTGAAGACCATAATTATGTCTTAGTTGCAAAATTATTTAAGAATTATGAAAAATATAAAAAAATTCTGTGCTTCAGCAAAACAAATTGTACCTAAGTTTAACATTTTTTAACCAACTCAGTAAAAAACTAATAACACTTTCAACATTCTTGTACCGCTATTGGCTTAAAATTACTCAATTACTTGTTATCTTTTGTGTAAAGTTTATTTTATTTATTTTAGATTGGAATTCTTTCAAACTTGGTTAGACAAAGGAGAACCGATTGTTTACTGGCTATCGGGTTTCTATTTTACACAATCGTTTATGACCGGAGTTTTACAAAACTATTCGAGAAAGAATCGCTTTCAAATCGATATGGTGCGTATTGAGTTTGAAATAACGAAATATGAAATGGAAGCAGATGAAACGCCTGAATTGGGAGCATACATAAGGGTAAGTAGAAAGGGAAAGTTTAAAACGTACAGATGTGGCGAATGTATTTAAACTTAAAATTGAAAGTTTAATCTTTGACATAGAACACTTAACAAAACTACTACTTATTATTTACACACACACATGCCAACACTAAAGGAAAAACTGGAAAGTAATGAGGATACCAAATTGATAAAAGTAAGATTATACAAATGATTGTATAAATAGTTCTACTTAAGAATTCTTGGAATGCTTTTAATATTAAAATATATAAATTTACAAACTATCTCATTTAAAACTAACAATTTACAGAAATATGTACATAATTACTTTAACAAATTAAATATTTATTTATTTGTTTGCTATAATTTTTCCTGTATAGGGCCTCTTCCTTGAAGGTTGTCGCTGGAATCGTTCCCTACAAGCAGTTGATGAATCCTTTTCAAAGATACTATTTGATACCATCCCTGTTGTTTGTCTAATGCCAACAATGAAAACGGAAGGTCAACAAAAGTCCTGTGCGGCAAGAGATGATGACGGTGGCAAACAAATCTACGAGTGTCCTGTGTATAAAACAAGCGAAAGGCGTGGTATTCTATCCACTACTGGCCACTCTACGAACTTTGTAATGTACATGGATTTACCGTGTACAAGAAATCAAATGCATTGGATTAATCGTGGTGCTGCTTCGCTGTGTCAATTAGATGATTAGTTTTGCTTGAATGAGCTGAAAGAAACACAAAAGGATGTTTCATCCTCTGCTATTCATATTATAATTTTTTTTTTTGTTTGAGAGCATTATTTCTTTACATTATTTAGAGACTGATGTATATTTTTTTAGACTGGTTTTTCTTTTGGTATTAAATAAATGTACTATGTAATTTAAATTTAAAAGAGTTTTTAGTATACATTGGAATTATTTAAAAACTCGATTTGGTTATTTATAATGTCTTACTAGAAATCTTAAGGGATGCGTTTGATATAGAGAATGATTTCTTTAGAGGTTTTTTTATTTTAAATCTTTATTATTAGCCGAAAGAAGAGTCTCTGTCATTTAATTTTTTAAGATAATTTCATTCAAATCTTGTCCATTTTTCGATCACCCATTCCAGCACTGCTATCGGTATTTGCTATCGAGTAATATTGCTTTCCAAGTGCTAAATCATAGCTGACTTATTGACAAAGACTTTTGACTTCATTTAACCCCAAATCAAACAAAAATCCAGAGATGTGATAAAAAGTTTGTTTTATAATGCCATGAATTTTAACGTGTTAACATGAGGGACAAAATAGGTTTTCAAAATTCGAACTAGATAGAATTTCGAAAAATTAAAAACATCATTTCTGTGAATTTAAATGAAATTAATGTTAGAATGTATTAGTTTAAACTAATTATATGTTAAAATTTAAAAATAAATACAAATAATTTTGAACTAAGTAACACGAACATTTCTGATAAAGCATTGAAAGCTCATTTCAAACATCTTTCACATGATACCAATATTTCATGTGTATCCCTTGAGAGAAAAATGAAAAAAATCATAAAAACATAAAAAAAAACTTCCTTCACTTTAGTTGGAAACATCTACAACTTAATGGTCTCTGAATAACAGTTACAAATAACCAATATTGTTTTGGTATTTGATAATCATTTTGAAAATAGTGGTAAAAATACATCTTTTTAAAACGCCATATTATGAGAAAATTCATTTAAAACTTCAATTTAAATCATTTAGTTACTTTCAATACAATATTTTTAAAAAAATATATTTAGCACTAGAAACATGTACCTACTATCTTTTTAAAGAAGCTAAATTTTCCAAAAAAAAAAAACTTTAAATCTTATTTTTACGGATATTTACTTTTTAAAATAATTCTTATATAAAACAAGTAAAAAGGTATATGATATCTTACACCCAGAAGATTATAAACACTTTTCTTTTAACTCTGCGGTTGAGTGGTCACTTTACTAACCACCTTTTTTGTAGTCTTTAAAACATACTTTATTGGCATCTGTTGCCATTTTGCTAAACAATTATATTTTTTGAAGTCATCGTTTATGGTTTTATTGCAAAACTTTGCAATACGAAACAATATTGTTTTTCATAGTTATTTTTAATGTCAACCGCCAAGGTGGTTAGTAAACTAACCACTTCACTCCACAAAAAACCTTGGAATGGGTGGTTTTTTTGTTTTGATTTATTTTTTCTTACTTTTTATATAATAACCTTGATTAAAGTAAAAATGCAATTTGTTTTGATTTTAAACTTATATACAAACTAGTAAGGAAGTATGGTCGGTCAAGCCCGACCATATAATACCCTACACTAAGTAAAAGAGCAAAAACATTTTTCTCTTAAAATTTCAATAATTTATATTTTTGAGTGATTTTCGGAAGTGGGCCTTATATGGGGGCTATGACCAATTATGGACCGATCACCATGAAATTAGGTCGTGTGATTTATGTCTATTTTAAAGTTTACTATGTTGAATTTTGTGTGTATACCAACATTTTTAAGCGATTTATGCACGTTAAAGCGATTTTCGGAAGTGGGAGCTATGACTAATTATGGACCGATCGTAACAAAATTTGGTGACATGAATTTTTTATATATAAAACTTATTTAGAGCGGAACTTGTGGAGATACATATATAAATTAAACATTTATGACCGATAAAGTAAAATTTCGGGAGAACATTTGTATGGGGGCTAGGTGAAATAATGGACCGATTTCAGCCAGTTTCAAGAGCCTTGAGCCGAAAAAATAATATGTACCAAATTTCATCGAAATATCTTCAAAATTGCGACCTGTACTCTGCGCACAAGGTTTACATGGACAGCCAGCCAGCCGACCAGACGGACAGACGGACATCATTTAATCGACTCAGAAAGTGATTCTAAGTCGATCGGTATACTTTAAGGTGGGTGTTAGACTAATATTTTTGGGCGTTACAAACATCTGCACAAACGCATAATACCCTCCCCACTATGGTGGTGTAGGGTATAAAAAGCGTGGCTGAAAGAGTTAAAATTTATATGGGAGATATGACAAATTTTAAAATATAATATATAAATAAGGTATTTATGAGAGGGCTAGGCTTCGTCCTTGGGACAATAGAACTCGCATCCCACTCAGCAACAAAAAAGCTCTTAAAGGAAAAAAGCTAAGGTTTCTTTTAAATTAATAAAATGGTACATTATGAAAAAAATGTTTGCAAAAAAAATCAAAAATTTTATGTTTTGAGTTACAAAATTTTATTTTGATAGATATCCAACTGCATCCCATTAACCGACCAAAAAGCTCTTCAAGAAGAAGATCTAAGCTTTCTTTTGAGAAAACAAGTCAAAAAAGTTTTTGATTTTGTAAAAAAAACATTCCAAAATTATCTTTATAACCTTCACCTTCGGGAGAAGGGTATATATGTATATCCACAATACAATTTCCCTACCCTATTAAGTATATATATTCTGGATCCTTATAGATAGCGGAGTCGATTAAGCCATGCCCGTCCGTCTGTCTGTCTGTTCTAATTAATTTTCTGAAGACCCCAGATATCTTCGGGATCCAAATCTTCAATAATTCTATCAGACATGCTTTTGAGAAGTTTTCTATTTAAAATCAGCAAAATCGGTCCACAAATTATATAGACAATATGGATATTTAATGAAATATATTTCAAAGACCTTTGCAACGACGTATATAAGACCATAGTAAGTTGGACCTCAATGGGTCAAAATCGGAAAAAATTATTTTTAAGCAGAATTTTTTTTTTCACAAAAAAAAAATTAAAAAAACATTGGAAAAAAATTTTTGTTTACCTAAAAATATTTAAAATTTTTATTTTGAAGTATAATTTGGTGAAGGGTGCATAAGATTCGACACAGCCGAATATAGCACTATTTCTTGTTTTTATTATTTTTTTTCTGAACTATTTGGGACACATTTTGCTAAGAACAATAGGTAATAAGTTACATGGATGAGAAAAAAATACATGTTTTGCCAAAATGTCAAATTTTGACCACCTCTAACTCAGAGAGTTCTTGACCGATCTTGTTGAAAAATTGTGTCTGAATTACTAACCTATCCTACTAGGACTAAGTTTCACTTGACATGATATGTATATATATTTAGTTTTTATGAATTTTTTTAAATTGTCCAAAAATTTAGTACTTTTTAGAAAAAAAAGTATTAAAACAAGAATTTATTTTTTTAATACGGTCACAATTTAAACACTTTTTTGAAGACGTGGTAGAAATACTATTATTTTCTGAATGGATTTTTTCAAAATTTAGTACCTTTTTTCAAAAAAGTTAAAACATAGATAAGTCATAAAACCTAAAATTGCAAACGGTTTACCAAATTTAATATGCTTACTCTTAAAAAAAAAATATATATTATTAATTATACGGAAATCAACCGTATAAAATCATAAATTATCCAATAATTGCGTACACTTATAACAAGTGCATACAAGCACTTTAACAAAAACTATAAAACATTTCGCATGAGTCATAAATTCTTAATTTTTTTTTTTCATAAAAAAATTTAACAATTTATAACAATTATTAACATCTTTACGATTCCTCTTCCGTAATTAATAAAAAAATAAATAAACAAAGATAAATTAACAATTATTTTTCTTAAAATAGCAATAAAAAAAATAAAAATGTTAAGTATCATCTTTAAAAAAATGTTTAACAAACAATAAAAAAATCTATATAATTTATAGCAATCAATAAACAAAACATAGTATGTACTATCTATTAGATGTATGAACGGGTAGTTGGAGGTAATAAAACCGGCGCTGGAACCCACACAAAAAGTATCTATGTGCGTGTGAGAATCAAACAAGTTTGCCACTCTACTTAAATATTTGGTGTACAGATGTACACCAATCATACTTATGTTAATACATACAATGTATTATTGTTATTTTTAGTGTTAACATGTGCGTTAACAATATTTAAATTTTTGAGACCAAAAATAAACACAAACACACTCCAACGATCCATCCATCACACGCGTTTTTTTGTTTCTTCTTCTTAAATTTAGATCGAACACCGTTATCAGTTGCTGATACAACAACAATAACGTGAAAAAATAAAACGTTTTTAAAACACTTTAAGAGCAACAGCTTCAAACATCACAACAACAATATATCTACCTATAAAAACTGTTATTATAATGTAAATAGATTTTGAAAAAAAATTAAGAAAACAAATACGCATATTTACATTTATTTGTTAAAAGGCCTATAAACCAATTTAGAAAAATGTATCTATAAAAAAACACACGCGCTCATACCTCTTCTAGTAAAAGGCCAACTTGATAGAAATCGAATACAATGAAATTAATCTGTTTAAATTCAAAAACTTTTAGGAAGTAAATAAATTTGTTTATGGTTGTATTTTTTTTTTTTGTATTTACTACAAAAAGGTTATAAATAAACAAATTTTAATGGTTGTTTGTATTTTTTGCAAAAAAAAAGTATTAAAATTAATCGATAATTTGTGAGGGGATTAAAAAATTTATGAAATATCTGATTAATGAATGAGCAATTTTTTTTACAAATATAAAAAAACATAGTTTATATATGAAAAAAATACAATAAATATTTGTTTATAATACAAAAAATATCCCTTAGAAAATATTTGAAAAACTGACTACGAATAGGTATGAGAACCATAGAAAAGATGTGGGTATATTGATTGTGTCAGTCCGTTTGTAACATATCGAAATATTGGTCGTAGAACCAAAAAGTATAAATATTCTGGGTCTTCATAAGATATTAAGACAACCTAGCTATGTATATCCGTCCGTTCGTCTGTCAGTATTTTGAAAACACGATAGGGACTAAATGAGATAAATTGCTTGGTATTGAAAATGGATAATATCGGTCCATGATTTTAACTAGCCCCCATCCAAATGTCACCGGAATACTGGTTGAGCAGTCATTAATATATTAATTATGCGGCAATTCTAATAAAATCTTTCAGAAATTAGTCTAAGTACTCTAAAATTATACTGTAAATTATGGCGAAAATCGGGCAATATTTTTCTCTAGTCCCCATACAAGGCCCTCCCTCAGAAAATTACTTGAACATTCATTATTGCTTATTATAATTAATATCCTGATGAAATTGGACACAAACAAGTTTTATATGAAACTGTTTCACGATGTCGATAGAAAAATAATTCGAACAAATTTGTATGAAAACTAATTCGAAAGAATTTTAAAAACTGAGTGTTTCCTAGTAAATCTTTCTAACAACTTTTGTGACCATACAATATTTTATTGAAAAATATTTGATTGTCACATATTGATGGTGTTTATATAAGCTAAGCTTTCTTTTGAGCAAAAAAATAAAATTAAAAAGGGCCATTTTGAATAAAAAGTCTAAAATTGTATGTCTTGAGTAAAAAAACATTTATTTTGATAGATATCCCACTCGCATCCCACAAAGTGATCTAAAATATCTTCAAGGAAATGACCTAAAGCTTTCTTTTGAGAAACAAGTTAGAGTGCTATATTCGTGCGGAATCTTATATACCCTTCACCAAATTGTACTTCAAAATAAAAATTTTAAATATTTTTAGGTAAACAAAATTTATTTTTTTTCCAAAGTTGTTTTTTTCATTTTTTGGAAAAAAAATTTCTAATTGTTATTTTAATTTTTTTAAAAAAATTTTTGTTTTAATTAAAATTTTAATTTTTTTTTTTTAAATTAAAATTTTTTTTTTTTAAATTTTAAATTTTTTGGTGAAAAAAAAATTGGGTTCAAAATTTTTTTTCCAATTTTGACCCATTGTAGGTCCAACTTACTGTGGTCTTATATACGTCGTTGCAAATGTCTTCGAAATATCTATCATTATATATCCATATTGTTTATGTTAATGGCTTAGTAATCAAGATGTAGGTAAAAAATAGGTCGAAAATCGAGGTTGTCCTGGTTTTTTACTCATATCTCAGCCATTTGTGGACCGATTTTGCTGATTTTAAATAGCAAACTTCTCGAAAGCATGTCTGACAGAATTATTGAAGATTTGGATCCCGAAGATATCTGGGGTCTTCAGAAAATTGATTTCAACAGACAGAGACAGACAGACAGACAGACAGACGGACATGGCTTAATCGACTCCGCTATCTATAAGGATCCAGAATATATATACTTTATAGGGTCGGAAATGAAAAATGTGGAAATTACAAACGGAATGACAAACTTATATATACCCTTCTCACGAAAGTGAAGGGTATAAAAAAGTGCCCATTTTGAAAAAAAATTGTATGATTTTCCAAAAAAAAAGTAAAAAATTGTTTCGAAAGATTAAATAAATAGCTATCTAAACTATTTGAGACAAATTTTGCTAAGAACAATATATAATAAGTTAAGAGGATGAGAACAAACACTTTTTCGACAAATTGACAAATTTTGAACCCTTCTAACTCAAAGAGTTCTTGACAAATCTTATTGAAACAAGTAAGAGAGCTATATTCTGCTGTGCCGAATCTGATATACCCTTCACCAAAATATACATAAAATATTTTTATACCCTACACCATCATAGTGGGGAGGGTATTATGCGTTTGTGCAGATGTTTGTAACGCCCAAAAATATTAGTCTAACATCCACCTTAAAGTATACCGATCGACTTAGAATCACTTTCTGAGTCGATTAAACGATGTCCGTCCGTCCGTCTGGTCGCCTGGCTGGCTGTCCATGTAAACCTTGTGCACAGAGTACAGGTCGCAATTTTTAAGATATTTCGATAAAATTTGGTACATGTTATTTTTTCGGCCCAAGGACTAAGCCTATTGAAACTCGCTGAAATCGGTCCATTATTTCACCTAGCCCCCATACAAATGTCCTCTCGAAATTGGACTTTATCGGTCATAAATGTTTAATTTATAAATGTATCTCCACAAATTGCGCTCCAAATAAGTTTTATATATACAAAATTCATGTCACCAAATTTTGTTACGATCGGTCCATATTTAGTCATAGCTCCCATATAGACCCGCTTCCGAAAATCACTTTAAAGTGTATAAATCGCTTAAAAATGTTTGTATACTCACAAAATTCAACATAGTAAACTTTCATATAGACACAAATCACACGACCTAACTTCATGCTGATCGGTCCATAATTGGTCATAGCACCCATATAAGGCCCACTTTCGAAAATCACTCAAAAATATAAATTATTGAAATTTTAACAGAAAAATGTTTTTGCTCTTTTACTTAGTGTAGGATATTAAATAGTCGGGCTTTACCGACCATACTTTCTGACTTGTTTTTAAAATTTATTTTTTTTAAATTGATTTTAATTTTTTTTTAAAATTTAAAAAAAAAATGTTTTCCAAATTGTTTTTTCCAATTCTTTCTTTTGAATTTTAAAATTTTTTTATTTTTTAAAAATAAAATTTTTTTGGAAAAAGAATTTATGACAAAAAAATTAAGAAAAAAATATACTGTTTAAGAAATATTTTTCTCGATTTTGACCCATTGTAGATCCAACTTACTATACCTTATCTATACAGCTTAGTAATCCATATATACATACATATATCAAAAATAGCTCAAACATGGAGGTTGTCCCGGTTTTTTCCTTATATCTCAGCCATTTGTCGGA
Source organism: Calliphora vicina (assembly GCF_958450345.1). NCBI lineage: Eukaryota > Metazoa > Arthropoda > Insecta > Diptera > Calliphoridae > Calliphora > Calliphora vicina. The sequence continues at coordinate 29,818,926 of NC_088782.1, read as the reverse complement.
CGATTTTGTCGATTGCTATAAGAGCCACCGAGCCGGAAGAATTCCCGATATATTGTAAGTTATTTGGGGGCTACGAAGAGTTGATTTCAACATACAGACGGACATGGCTTTATCGACTTCGCTATCTATAACGATTTGGGGTCGCAAATGAAAAATGTAGAAATTACAAACGGAATGACAAACTTATATATACACAGAAAAAATTATATTTCAATTCAAACATTTATCACCATAGAATAAACACATAGAACGGAAGGAGAGAGTAATATATATTGAAAAATTACTCTCTTTTCACACATACGGGTGATACAATAACAAAATACATGCAATACATTCTCATGAATTAGGTTTTTGACAACAGACTTAGGTTTTTGGCTCTCAGTTACCTATCTAGTTGTTGTCTATGTTTATCACATATTGAATTGGTTTCAATTATTTCATAATTGAATCAAGTATTCATGTGCTCAAAAATAAAATTTTCTGATATTTTCTATTGAATTTTGAGTTTTGAATTTGATAATTTTGACAATTGAATATACAATTTTCGTTATTGGTTGAACTTTAAATACAAAAATTATTGAATAGATAATTTTCGTAATTGAAAACACAAAAATGTGTGTGATCTGTGGATTTGTAAATAGAAATCAAACTTAATTCTGACCTTAGTTTAGAAAATATCACAATATCAAATCATGATATTGGTTATATTTTTTCGTAAAATATTTGATCAATGTGAATGTACCCTAAGAGTGTTATATTCCGCTGTGCCGAATTTTATATACCCACCAACAATACAGAGATATAATACATACATATATAGTTTTGTGGATCTACGACCAATAATTCGATGAGTTACAAGCAGAATGACAATATTTTTGGTGTGTTTCCGGATGAGGAACATATATACGAGTTTTGTATAATTATGGAATGATATTCACAAAATCCAGTAAGAAGATCTAAACTTTAAACAAATTTGTGTTAAATTTGTTATTAATATCGATGCGGGTTAATGAATTTTTCGGATTTGGGCCGTATGGTAGCTATGTCCTATTAATGGGGGATCATCATAAAATATTGTCCCTCATTTTCTCAACCTCTGGATACTTTTTATCGAGACGATATACTGACAGTTCTCATACAAAAATTATAATAATTAAAAGTATATCGTTACGAAAAATGATAGTCAGAGATTAAGAAGATTTTGCATTCATACAACTGATCTAAATTTTTTTTATATAAATCGTTAAAACTTTAAATTCAATTTCCCAAAAAAAATCTTTTGAACTCACTAACTTCTGGGCGGCGATATGTATAACAGATTTATGCGTATTTCAATGATTTTAGGAAGTGGACGATCCAAACAAAATATCGTTTTGTGATATATTTTGACATAGCTAAATTTTGTTAAACACATACTACTGACTTGCCTAAAAATTAACAAATACTGTTGAATGAGCTAAAAAGAAAGCATTTAAGTTAGTGGTAAAGGGAGGAAATTTCCCACATTTCACATTCTATAACGTTATATCACATAATTTGGAGAATTCACATTAAGCTAAAAGCCTTGAACCAGCAATACCAGCATTCAAGGCTTCGTAGAAGATTAAGAATTATATTCGATTATCACGGTCCTGACAACTTTATCAATAACTGTTTAATAGCTTGTAAGTTATTCAACACCGGACGAATGGTGACGAAATTTTTCAGACATCCTGGAGTTAGTGTTGGAGAATTCTAGTTCCAAATATTATTGTGACACATATCTCATCAGAGATATTTAAATCGGAGTCTACCTTAATGGTATCCATGCGCAGGGATCCTAACATTGTTAGTGTTAGATAGACTGTCTATACCGATTCCTCTTTAATATAGAAATAGTGAGATATTAAAGTTACAGAAGTGAAATCTGAAAATTAATAATTAGGGCATTAGTGTACACACCCGGTAATGTTTCTGTAGAAACCGATCCAGAAAGAAAAACTGGCTAAATAAAGAAATTTTACGAAACTGTCTGTCGCTTGAAATATTTTTATTGTCTGGATGTCAATGAATTGTACGCCAAGAGTAGGTAATAGCCTGACTACTATAAAGTAGTCGACAAATTAGCTATTTCTGAAGAAGTTAGCTGAATATGATCATCGTTTCGGCATCAATCGCCATTATAAATAGAAGTAGTTTCCGAAGAATACTCACAAACAGTTCCCGATGTAATTGCTGTTAAGGACATCAGTCATGAAGAGACCATTTAATAGGCTGACGATGGCTATCGTTACAAAACAATAAGTCGCTTGAAATACCGACATCGTCGAGATGGCAGCGAACTGCCTACCAATAAATATTTGCCAGTACCAGCTCCTGAAAAAAACTGAAATAGTTAATAATTTCCTTAACAAAACCGTTCATCGCTGGAAATACCGTGTTCGTCTTGATATAAACGAATTGCTTTACAACGAGTATTCGTCTCCCACCGCTTTACCCACAGTTTTTCGGTATCCATAATAAAAATTATAAAATTTGTTTCCTATTCTTCTGACCAAATTTATTACTCTCAATTAAAAACCTATTTGTTTCTCTATTCTCTCTATACAAAATCGAAGTTTAAAAAATTAAAAATAATGTTTTCGTTTCTCAATAAAACAACAAATGGTCGTTAACCTCATATTCAATCAATCACTCAATTCCCAAAATAACATTTTTATTTATATTTAGCAATTCGAACAGTAAATGGCTAATCTTAGTTCAAAGCTACAAAGACCGTACTTGAACTTGAAATTTCAAAACAATAGAACAGCGGTCGATGCTTGAATACAAGTAAGACCTTTATTTCCGGCAGCAATTGAAACTGTCCAAAAGACAAACACACCAACCAACCATCCACATCAATGGTTTAAAGACCCTAAGCGTGATAACAAAAACAAACTCAATAAATAATTTGAGTAAAATGTTGTATTGTGATGAACTATTTTATTAAAAGAAGAACAAGCAACCGGTTTTAATTACAAAAATCTGTTTCGTTGAATTTATTTCAAATTAGAGTATAAATACTAATCGATATTGATTCTAGTAATCATAACACAAATCTTCTTTAATTCTTCTACAACATCTACATAGATCTCAATAACAATGGTAAGTTTGGAAAGGACAATTAGAAAGTGGATTATATATTGCTAATAATTTCATTTGAGAGTTTCAACCATTTCTAATCAATGAAATTTTCTATTGCAGAGAGTTTTTGTCGTACTGTTTGCTGTAGTAGCAGCTGCTTCAGCAGCTTCTGTAGCTATTGACTATTTACCACCGGTGGCTGATAATAGCCTGCTAACCCAGGAGTATATCACACCGGAGAGTAGCGAAGAGCCTGCCCTATTGGCTGATGATGGTTATCGTTACAAAACTGTACGCAAATTAAAATTCAGACATCGCCGTGATGTCAGCGAACTTCCTTCCAGTGAATATTTGCCTGCTTCAGTAGATGCTCGCGCAGAAGTTGCCATTGAACCTGTTCCTGAAGTAATTTCTGTTGCCGCACCTGAAGAAGAAAAAACTGAATTGGCTGAGGATGGCTATCGCTACAAAACCGTTCGTCGTTTGAAATACCGTCATCGTCGTGATGTCAATGAATTGCCCGCCAACAAATACTTGCCTCCCACTGAAGTAACTGAAGAAGTTGTCGCTGTTGCTGAACCAGCTACTGAGGATGTTTCTGTTGTAGTACCGGCTCCTGAAGAAAAAACTGAATTGGCTGAAGATGGTTACCGTTACAAAACCGTACGTCGCTTGAAATACCGTCATCGTCGTGATGTCAATGAATTACCCGCCAACAAATACTTGCCTCCCACTGAAGTAGCTTCAGAAGTTGCCGTAGAACCTGTTCCCGAAGTTATTTCTGTTGAAGAAGTCGTTCCTGAAGAGAAAACTGAATTGGCTGAAGATGGTTATCGTTACAAAACCGTTCGTCGCTTGAAATACCGTCATCGTCGTGATGTCAACGAATTGCCCGCCAACGAATACTTGCCCCCTACTGAAGTAGCTCAAGAAGTAGTCTCTGTTGTCGAACCAGTTGCCGAGGAAGTTGCAGCTCCTGAGGAAAACACTGAATTGGCTGAAGATGGTTATCGTTACAAAACCGTTCGTCGCTTGAAATACCGTCACCGTCGTGATGTCAATGAATTACCTGCCAACGAATACTTGCCTCCTACTGAAGTAGCTCCAGAAGTTGTCTCTGTTGTCGAACCAGTTGTCGAGGAAGTTGCTGTTCCTGAAGAAAAAACTGAATTGGCTGAAGATGGCTACCGTTACAAGACCGTTCGTCGTTTAAAATACCGTCATCGTCGTGATGTCAACGAATTGCCCGCCAACGAATACTTGCCCCCTACCGAAGTAGCTGAAGAAGCCGTCGCTGTTGCCCAACCCGAGGAAGTTGCTGTTGTAGAAGCCGTTCCTGAAGAAAAAACTGAATTGGCTGAAGATGGCTACCGTTACAAGACCGTTCGTCGTTTAAAATACCGTCATCGTCGTGATGTCAACGAATTGCCCGCCAACGAATACTTGCCCCCTACTGAAGTAGCTCAAGAAGTAGTCTCTGTTGTCGAACCAGTTGTCGAGGAAGTTGCTGTTCCTGAAGAAAAAACTGAATTGGCTGAAGATGGCTATCGTTACAAGACCGTTCGTCGTTTAAAATACCGTCACCGTCGTGATGTCAATGAATTACCTGTCAACGAATACTTGCCTCCTACTGAAGTAGCTCAAGAAGCCGTCGCTGTTGCCCAACCCGAGGAAGTTGCTGTTGTAGAAACCGCTCCTGAAGAGAAGACTGAATTGGCTGAAGATGGTTACCGTTACAAGACCGTTCGTCGTTTAAAATACCGTCATCGTCGTGATGTCAACGAATTGCCCGCCAACGAATACTTGCCCCCTACTGAAGTAGCTCAAGAAGCCGTCGCTGTTGCCCAACCCGAGGAAGTTGCTGTTGTAGAAACCGCTCCTGAAGAGAAGACTGAATTGGCTGAAGATGGCTACCGTTACAAGACCGTTCGTCGTTTAAAATACCGTCATCGTCGTGATGTCAACGAATTGCCCGCCAACGAATACTTGCCCCCTACTGAAGTAGCTCAAGAAGTAGTCTCTGTTGTCGAACCAGTTGTCGAGGAAGTTGCTGTTCCTGAAGAAAAAACTGAATTGGCTGAAGATGGCTATCGTTACAAGACCGTTCGTCGTTTAAAATACCGTCACCGTCGTGATGTCAATGAATTACCTGCCAACGAATACTTGCCTCCTACTGAAGTAGCTCAAGAAGCCGTCGCTGTTGCCCAACCCGAGGAAGTTGCTGTTGTAGAAACCGCTCCTGAAGAGAAGACTGAATTGGCTGAAGATGGCTACCGTTACAAGACCGTTCGTCGTTTAAAATACCGTCATCGTCGTGATGTCAGCGAATTGCCCGCCAACGAATACTTGCCTCCTACTGAAGTAGCTCAAGAAGTTGTCTCTGTTGTCGAACCAGTTGTCGAGGAAGTTGCTGCTCCTGAGGAAAACACTGAATTGGCTGAGGATGGTTACCGTTACAAAACCGTTCGTCGCTTGAAATACCGTCATCGTCGTGATGTCAACGAATTGCCCGCCAACGAATACTTGCCTCCTACTGAAGTAGCTGAAGAAGCCGTAGATGTTGCCCAACCCGAGGAAATTGCTGTTGTAGAAGCCGTTCCTGAAGAAAAAACTGAATTGGCTGAAGATGGCTACCGTTACAAGACCGTTCGTCGTTTAAAATACCGTCATCGTCGTGATGTCAACGAATTGCCCGGCAACGAATACTTGCCTCCCACTGAAGTAGCTGAAGAAGTTGTCTCTGTTGTCGAACCAGTTGTCGAGGAAGTTGCTGCTCCTGAGGAAAAAACTGAATTGGCTGAAGATGGTTACCGTTACAAAACCGTTCGTCGTTTGAAATACCGTCATCGTCGTGATGTCAACGAATTGCCCGCCAACGAATACTTGCCTCCTACTGAAGTAGCTCAAGAAGCCGTCGCTGTTGCCCAAACCGAGGAAGTTGCTGCTGTAGAAACCGCTCCTGAAGAGAAGACTGAATTGGCTGAAGATGGCTACCGTTACAAAACCGTACGTCGCTTGAAATACCGCCACCGTCGTGATATCAACTAATTGTTTTAGATAAAATATAGCTATTTAGATTAGTATAAGTATTTAGATACTAAAACCTTATTTTAAAAGTATGTATTCTGTCCCACTATTGCAGTTGTGCCAAGTTCCAGCTTTTAAAAGTAACGTTTTTTAGTAATCATTGCTAGAGCTTTTGGTCTAGCAAAAGCTTTAGAAAATTACTCTTAGTTAGTTTGTTCAAGAAAAACCTTGTGTTTCTTATCTAATCGTGCTTAATGACAACAAAAATTTAAGATAAGAATTGCAACATATTTTTTGAGATAAGAAAAACTGTTATACAAAATTTTTTTTTGTTTTAGGTGAAACCTTTTCACTATCAGTATTGAAACGACTTTTAAACGGTTAAAAACGCCGATAATAACGAACGAATATTATTTGTATTTTTTTTTTTTGTTAATAGAAATAAAGAAACTTTTTCAAAATGAAATTAATGAAAAATACTTCAACATACTTGGTGATGTTTTTAAGTAAGAATACGAATTATGAATACAACTACAAATAAATCAAATAAAAACTGTTAAATAACACAGTACAACACATGATTTTGGGACTCAATTCTGACAATTGCACGTGAAAGTAGCCCCAAAAATAAGAACTTCTGCATCATTAGTTATGTCAAGTTGGCTGCCGTAATAATTTAATGACCATACGAATTTTTTTCCTCAAGGTGGATTTTTATCACTTTTTCTATATTTTAGCACGGTTATATTTCGTATACCGTACGGAATATCTCTTTTGTGGCTGAAGCAAAGTTGTAGCTATTGAATAGTAGAAAAAAAGTACGGAACATACCTACCCGAAAAAGGTGCACCCAGTGCCTTAAAAATCGCAAAAATGGAAATTTTTTTAAATTTTTTATAAATTTTTCACCTTATTTGCTCAATAACTGGATTACATATCCAATTATGGACCGATCACCATGAAATTAGGTCGTGTTATTTGTGACTATATGAAAGTTATTTATCATGAATTTTGTATGTATACCATCATTTTTAACAGATTTATTCACTTTAAAGTGATTTTCGGAAGCGGGTCTTATATGGGAGCTATGAATAATTATGGACCGATCATAATAAAATTTTTTGACATGAATTTTATATATATAAAACTTATTTTGAGTGAAATTTGTGTAGATACATATATAAGTTAAACATTTATGAGCGATAAAGTCCAATTTCGGGAGGGCATTTGTATGGGGGCTAGGTGAAATAATGAACCGATTTCAGCCAATTTCAACAGGCTTCGTCCTTGGGCCGAACAAATCATATGTACGAAATTTTTTTATGATCGGTCCATAATTAGTCATAGCTCCCATATAAGACCCGCTTCCGAAAATCACTTAAAAGTGAATAAATCTGTTAAAAATGATGGTATACATACAAAATTCATGATAAATAACTTTCATATATTCACAAATCATACGACCTAATTTCATGGTGATCGGTCCATAATTGGATTTGTAATCCAGTTATTGAGCAAAAAAGGTGAAAAATTGGTAAAAAAATGGGCATTTTTGCGATTTTTAAGTCACTGGGTGCACCTTTTTCGGGTAGGTATGTTCCGTACTTTTTTTCTACTATTCAATAGCTACAACTTTGCTTCAGAAGCAAAAGAGATATTCCGTTCGGTATACGAGATATAACAGTGCTAAAATATAGAAAAAGTGATAAAAATCCACCTTGAGGAAAAAAATTCGTATGGTCATTAAATTATTACGGCAGCCAACTTGACAAAACTAATGATGCAGAAGTTCTTATTCTTGGGGCTACTTTCACGTGCAATTGTCAGAATTGAGTCCCAAAGCAATGAACTGAAAAATGTTGTACTGTGTAATATAATTAAATATGGATGTGTTTGAATTAATTTATCAAAACATGAGTAAATATGGCGATAAAATACCAGTGACTTTTTTCGTAACTCTTTATTTGTGTGTTACAAAATCGGGTTAAAGATAAGAAAAGTCTCCAAATAATGGTAGTAAAATATATTTTTATTACAAATATCTATTTTCTTTTGGTTAACTAAATACGACAACACAGATAAGATAAGAAAGTTACTCATTCACAACAGGTTGTGGTTTATGTATAGATATTGTGATGATTCAAAATTAACAATGAAATATATTGACAAATTCTGTGGAAAAAATATTTGGTGTAATTGAATATTATTAATGAATCCCTAAATGTGCAAATACTATTGTAATAACACAAAAACTTTTATTAATCACAAAAAATTCCTATTTTTAATTATTCTTTATAAAATAACTTTAAATTCCCTATTAACCAACTCTATTTTTTGAATCGACAGCTTCTGTTATAAATAACATATTTGCGGAAATAGTAACTCTAGTGCTTTGGTTACCATGGCTCTATTTAAGTTAAACTATGGCTGCCATCATGATAGAAAACAAAGTGGAAACCGTATTCCTTGGATACTTTACGATCAAAACAACATTTTTTTTTTCTATTTTGTTGTTAGGACGGATTTCAGTTTGTCATAACTGCCAGTTTGTTATTAAAACTTTGCAACATTTCATTTTTTGCATCACTTTTTTTGTGTTCGGGAAAATAAAAAACAAATAGAAATTTTTTAATGCGATTTTTGTTCGCAAATTTCTTTTTTGCGGGTTAAATAAACATGTATGTGGCAGCGTGAGTGTACGTGCAGAAACATGCCACTAATTAAGTTTTGATTAATTAGGGCTTTTCATTTTGCAGCAACAACTACAACTGCTGCAAGTAAGAGAGTTATAATCGGCTGTGTCGAATCTTATATACCCACCAACAATATAAGACTGACACCGATGTACATTTGAATTTTGTTCAATTTCAAAATTTTGTATGGATTGTATGGATATGTATCATATAGCCATATTTCGGTAAGATATTTGCATGGGTGCTTGGAGAAATCATGAATCGATTTTAACCTTTTAAAACACAAATTGTTCTTTTGTAATAGGAATAAGTTGTCCAAGACCTCGATGTTTTAACTGCAAATATTTAAAGAAATTTTGAAAAATATCTCACATTTTGGTCTCCTTGACAGAATTAGCTGATTTTCAATACCAAACATTTAGGATGACCAAAGAATATAAGAGACAAATTATTTTCTGTTGGCCCTAATATGCCTTCAACAGATATAAAGACGGACGGACAGACGGGCATAACTAGATTGTCTTAGCATTTTATATGAACCCAGAATATATATCGTTTTGTGAGTCTGCGATTATTATTTTCATGTGTTACAAACAAAATGACAAAATCAATATACCCCTCATAGTTTTGCTGGTGGGTATAAAAAAACTATAGAGTAAATGTTAAAATATACTGGAGTTCAGAAAAGTAGTGAGATTAATTAATGTCATTCATACTGTTGTCTTGACTGGAATCTGAACTGTGGCCCTGGATTTCAAAGCTTAACGAAATATTGTTCTTTGTACCCTTAACCTTGACTGAGTAGTTTGACATTCCGTGAGTCCCTCCATACTGGATCAGTATCGACATCGGTCTATCTGTTGAAATTATATTTCTGAAACCTTCGAAAAACTCAGGAACATGAATTATACATCAATATATCGGGTATGATCTCCAAGACTGTTCCATAAATAAATAAATGGCTGATTGATGATAACAAAAAAGTATTAAAAATATGTAAAATTTAGAAAGCACAGGTCTGTTAGAAATACTTTGTAGAATATGACTAAAAACTCGAATTGGTCGAGATGGTTGAGAGAACTTGTAAATGATATTAACAAATTGCCCGCCTGAAGTAGCCAAAGAAGAAATGTAGAAGCCTCAGGAAAATATTAAAAATGATTAACGTTACATAACTGCTCTTCATTTAAAATACCGTTATAGTCGTTATGTAAATGAATTGTCAGCCTCCTACTGAAGTAGCTAAAGAAGTACTCTATGTAGTCGAACCAGTGGAAGACGTATGCGTATATATAAAACCGTACGTAGCTTAAGATACCGTAATCGCCGAACGAATTGCCCGCCAACGAATATTTGTCCCCTACTGCAGTAGCTTAAGAACTAATGTACACTTCCCAAAAAGTTGCTGAATGGTTAGCGTTGTAAAACCGTAAGTCATTTAAAATACCGTCATGAGCTCAACGAATTGCCCGCCAACAAGTACTTGCTTCCTATTGAAATAGTCGAAGAAGTCTCTGTTGTCTGTCGTTTATTCTCACTTAGTTATTGAACATTACACAGTGCGGCAGAATCGAAATTTTTTGGAAATAAAAATTTTTTAGTATGAAAAAATTCAATATTTTTAAATAACAAGGTGTAAAAATACTTGTCTAAAGGTAAAAGGCAATCCCGTAATTCCTAAAAATTTGAGCGTAAATCCCAAAAATTGTATTTTTTACAATTTTACCTATAGAGTCCACATTTCCTTCTGGGCTGGGAAAATACTTTGGCTATAAATAGGAAATACATCAAGGTTTCCAAAACTGCTTTTTGTTTTCTGATCGCAGCTTTGGGATTTTAGAACATGTGGCCCAAAGTTGAATTTTTGATAAAATATAGGTCAAATTCCGAAAGGCGTAGGGGCGACATATTCGAAGAATAGGACATGTTTTTTATATCAAAATGTTCTGCGTAAAGATATCTTTCAGATAAACATAAAATTGTTATATGTTCTTAAAGTGTTTTTTGAATACATAAATTGAAAATCGTTTATTTTTGGATCCATAATTGATATAGACTATTTAGAATGGACTAGTTTGAGTCCATTCTGTCCAAAAGTACGATCCATATTTTAAAAAAGCGGACCAAGGTATGGCAAAATTTTAAAATTTCAATTTTGAAATGCCTATAACTCGGAAATTATAAGAGATAAATAGCACGCGCAAGCATGTTTTTTCAAAGTCTAGCCGAGCGCTTTCCAAAAATATAAAAATTTTTAATCAAATAGGAAACAAAAAAATTGCACGTATTTAAAAATGTTATGTATCGAAGGTACCCTACTTTGAGCCCCCATAGCGCCGCCACTGGATTATTTGTATGGCTCATTTTAATAACTTAAACTCGAATGCTCCTTGGCTATGACCACTTTAAATTTTATCCCGATCGGACCAGCCGTTTAGAAATGCCAGATTTATTTCCAAAAAATTTTGATTCTGCCTCACTGTGTATTATAGTGTAAACAATAAAGTTTCTTTTGCTGCGAATTTTGTTACAATAAAGCTTCATATGCGGGAAGTTTTACTTTACTTCTTTAGTTTGAAAAAAATTGCCGCTGAAACACACCGATTGCATACCAAAGCTTATGGTGGATGTGTTCCATCGGTTTCAACATGCTAGAGATGATTTGTTCGATTCAGAATTGGTGATTTTGACACGGAACAAAAAGATCGCCCAGACCACCCAAAAAAGTTTGAAGAACAAGAATTCAAGGCATTACTCCATTCACAATCACTTCTCAAGCAGCAATTTCAGAATGTTTGCGAGCAGCAAACAAGAAAACTGGGTATCATACGAATTGAAGCTGAGACACCTTGAATAGCTTGAACGCAATAAATGAAAATCATTTTTGTATCGAATCATTACTTGCATTTAAAAATGTATCCATTACGATACCCCGAAGCGTAAGATATCGAATGTGGACTTCACATCCAAATGTCCTTGGCGCTAAGGTCCTATCTATTACGAACTGCTGAAATCTGACCAGACCATTACATGGAACCTGTACCGAATGCCTCATATTCTGGGCCAAAAAACGCCCAGACATTAAACCGTAATATTCCATCATGACAACGCTTGGCCACATGTTGCAATACCTGTTAAAAACTATTTAGAATGATGTGGTTGGGTAGATTTATAGTCCAGAACGTGCCCAGTCCGACTACTATTTGTAGAACTATCGATGCAGAACGCTCTCTCTGGGATACGCTTCACTTTGAAACATAGTATCCGATATTGGCCTGCTTTATTCTTGACCTCAAAAGGTGAGCAGTTCTTTTGGCTCGGAATTCATATGTTGCCAGAAAGATGGGAAAAGGTCATAGTTTCAAAATAAAGGTTAAAAAATTAAATAAATCCTGCATTTTTAAGTCATACGCCCAATAAATATAAAACTGTATAATGATGATTGATGGCTGCTTACATACATATTTTATTTACATACTAGCTTGACCCGGTGAGCTTCGCTACCCCTGTCGTAGTAAAATAAAAAATATATAGCCTATTGACGCTTCCCAGTAAGGATCTATCTACGTTCCAAATTTCAATAAAATCGGTTCAGCCGTTTAGGCGTGATGCTCAAACAAATAAACAAACCAACAAACAAACTTACAAAGACATATAGATATAGATTTAATTATACTGGATCATTTTTATTTTTCAAATAATTTTGATTCTGTCTATTAATATTTGTGAAAGTAGTAAAATAACTTGATTAATTTCAACTATTTTTATTGCCACCAGTGTCTGCTTTAAAATAAGTGTTAAAAAAATATGTTTAATACGTGTTGCGCTCCAAACTTTCAAGGAATTAATTGATTTGAATAAATTTCAGCATCACTAGAATCATCTGTCAATTCATTGGTGATTAATAGTATTAGCATATCTGTCATTTATAGAAAACTTCACTGCTACGAAATATTAAAAATATGTTCTATATATTTTCAATATTTCGTAGTAGATTTGTAGCTAAAGTTCTGTTGTTGTAGAATGGTCTCTCTTGGGGAAGCAAAAGTCCGGTTGGTACAACTGTCGATTGAGTTGAACTTGTGCTCGTTCCGAGACTTGATTGTGATCATCTTAATATAAAAGTTGCGCCCGTTTGATAAAAAATAAATTCTTCAATCTAGAGGGAAACATCTCAAAAAGAGAAATTCATGGGATTAGTAACTGGGATATTACATGGTCATAAACCGATTAAAATACAATTAAAATTTCTACAAATATGAGAGGAGAACTGAGAATATCTATTTACGCTCAATTTGGATTGTTTGGTCAGTTTTTCTTTGATTTCTATGCTTTTTTAAATCACACTATTTTTGCTGCTGCTCTTCGAACTAGTTCCTCAATCACAACTCCACTCTTTCTCAACTCTGTAGCAACTAAAAAATTAAATAAAAAAAATCCCACTAACTTCAGTTGAATGCGAGTAAAATGAAAAATATGTTCTCGTTTCTATGTTTGCATAAACTCCATATGGACCCCATTATGTTGATGTGGCATGATACGTTCATTTACTTACTATCGTGCACCTTATATTTAAATATCATTAAAAACTTTTTACCCTGTTTGTGAAAAAAAATCTCCTCATTTTTTTTCCACATGTGTTAATAATTTTTTTTAAATATTTTTGTTTAATTTTTATTTTTAGTTGTATTTGCCTGCTGCACCCAGGAAACGGAAGCATTACGTCGGGTATTGCGTGGCCGTAGAACTTTTACACGCAGTTATTTCTGTAAGTATACGAATACATGTTAATTATGATTATTTTATATTTTTTCACTACTTTATGCCTTATTTTAAGTTTTTTTTTCTGTTGTTTTGCCCCTAACAACAGGTTTGAGTATAAAGGATTCTGTTTCATCATTGTTTTTATGTAAACTTTGCTGGTTGTTTTTTTGGTTAAACACACACAAACTATTGTTTTTAGCGTTATGAATGGCATTGTTAATGGCTGTTATATTTGAACAAACAGTAGCCAAGTTAAAAAAAAAATATATAAAATTTTATTTACAAAAAGTAAAGCCCTTGTAGAATAAATATATTAACTTCCATTGAAAATAATACTTGTTTGTGTATGTTGTAGAGAAAAACATGCTGTAAGCAAAATATTTGGCATAATAATTTTTAATTATATTTACGGAAAACCATTCATAAGTAAACAGATTTTCAGTTAATCAAATGTTGAATTTTGTTAATTGGCAAAAGGTTGGGTTTAACACGACTTTGTTAAATCATACATACGAATTCGATGATGATAGGTATGATCCTAAAGTATTTGAGATTTTCCCGCATATCATCCATCTGAACTAGACTAATGAAATGAAATTGCTGATCAATAGGAAAAGTTCTATAAAAATGGTTTATGGCTAGGATGTTAGAGAAGGATTTGAGTCCTGAGCCATCACGCGCTAAAATGATTCAGTTTCAAAACCAATCATAACTCCTATTGAAGTTGTTGAGTATATTTTTAAAATGATCGATAGTTCATAAGTTTAATGTCTTAAAGATCATGTTAAAATCATGTAGAGAATTTGATTACTGTGTATAATGGAAGCTTTCAGACATGATAAATGTTTGCATTGTTATAAATAGCCCTTTGATCGGTAGTTTAAAAATGCTAGATCAAAGATGCATCAATGCAACAAGGAACGATATTCCAGTGCAGGGCAATGACAGAAGACATTGTAAATCGGCACGTCTTTTTTAATATGGGAAAGATCCATTTGAAAGCGCACAGCAGTTGGATTTACCATCTCCGATTTTAATGAAATTTACCACATACATAATATATCCAATATATTTCTTATATCAATGACTTTTCAATGGAAACTCATTACGATGTAAAAATATCGCGATTTTAAAATTAAAAAATTTGTGAAAATTTTCTAAAATTATATACACATAATTGCCCATAACTTTGAAACTACTCAAAGACCAGCATAATTTTTGACTCCATTTTAAAGCCAAGGATATTTTCCTTAAAATGGTGTAAATAAAATTGTTTACTTCTAAAAGGTTAAAGGCCAATATTCGGTGTATATATTTCAATGTAAAAAATATAAAAGATCGCGGTGATAAAAATTTAGTAAGAGAAAGAGACAATTACAATCTAAGATTATCCATTTACCGATCGCGCTCAATATGTATTTGAATATCCCTTGCCGATATTATGAGATACCAGAATGTTATGAATAATACATCCGTTTGAGAGCAAGTTATCCCTTACCGAAACAGTCCGAATAAATCTAAAGAAACCGTAATGTGTCTATAGCACCATGTTCCATCTAATCCGGGAAGGAGAAACAGATGTTTGTCAAGTGCAATAATAATTATTGCACCCTGTTCCGTCTAATACATAGATCTAAAGCTGATGAATATTACAAGTACATTAATTTCAAAGTCTGATTAAAATCCACCATTTCACCCCAAATTCGTTGCCCTCTTATGAGATCGTTTGTAGTTATACAACAACTCTGCATTGAGGAAAATTTTGAGAGACAAAACCTACTTTTTAGCTTTCAACAAACTTGTCTATATCATCCGAGATCGAGAAGCGAAAAAACAATCAATAATCTCTTTGCATATTGTCAACTTTCTGCTAGTAAATCCATTGGAACTAGGGTTTTTATATTCCCGACCTTTTTTGATTCCCGGGAATCGGGAAATTTTTTTCTACATTCCGGCGTACCCGGCTATTCCCGAAATATATAATGATACTGTAAATTAGGAATATTATAGGCAAATTTCATATAAAAACTTAGTGTTATAATTACTAAATATCAGAGCTTCGAATTACTTAATACAATTTGAGCTTAATTCACTAAAAACTTAATCCGTAATTAAAAAATGTCAGCCTTTCATTCCATAAATCCATTCCTAATATTTAACTTTTTAGATTCATTCCAAAGCCTTTCTTTAAACTGAATTAATTTTAAAGTTGATTAATAACAGAATTTATTCAAACTTTGAATGATTAAATTTTTGTTAAATCAAATCATTTACAAAATTAATTGAAAAAATTGTCTTAAGCCTTTTTTTGTACTAGATTTGAATTGAAGAAAAATTTAATCATTTAAAACATTTTTCAAGCTATTTTGTTACGGAGTTGAAGAAGAAATTTAAATAAATTAGAATGATTCAATAAGAAATAAATTCTATAAATAATGAATTCTCTTTTTAAATTTTTATACGAAAAACCCCAAATAAATAATAATAATAAGAAGCCTATTATTGCCAAAAAAAAACTTTAAAAAACATCTCACTGTTCTTTTGGTGAAAAAAATAGAGTTCTAACTTGTTTTCTATGTATTTTTGTCAGTTTTTAATTCCGGGGATTCCCGACAAAAATCCCGGAAATCGGGTAGTGAAAAATTGGCAAAATTCCCGGGAAATTTGTACCGGGAATTCCCGGGATAAAAACCCTAATTGGAACCCATATAACCAACAAAAAGGTGATTTCATTAGAATCGTGAACAAAGCCTTCATTATCCACAGACACTATTGTTGTCAATTATTCGAGTTTTATTTTAATCGAAAGGTTCATAATTGTTTTATTATAGGAAAAATCGTTGAACAATTCTTACCTTTTTCAATACAAATTGTTCTTTTATAATAGGAATAACGTGTGCAAAATTTCAATGTATTACACAGGGCAACAAAACCGAAAAAATGTTGGAGGCCTTCTAAACCACTACACAATTCTGTATTGTGGTTCCAGTAGTACAAAAATGGTAAAATTTTTAAATTCTATGGATAGATTTTTTTAAAACTTTTTTTTTTATAAAATTGTGAAAAATCCACATAATTTATGATAACTCAAAAACTGTTAGTCCGATATTATTGAAGTAAACTTTAAAAAATTTACATAACCTTTGTATCTCATTTTGTTCCTTTACATGTGGCTTTGCGATAAAACAATAAATCGAAACAATTTCTGCCGTTTAAGATTCTTCATGATTTTTTCTAAAACAAAAAAATTGGATATTTTTACATAAAAAATATATTTTTTGATCAATTTGTTATTATAACTCCGAAACTACTGAGCCGATTAAAACGCAATATATATATATATAAAATTTGAACATAACACGGGAAAATTTTTTCAACATTCAATCAATCGAAAGAAGATCATTAACTACTCAATTTTATGTATATCAAACAAAAAAGTTAAATTTTGTGAAAATGGGCGAATTCACTTAATTGTGAATAAATTCAAAAAAAAATCAATAGATATTTATCTTCGGTATCTCATTTTGTTCCTATTATACGCGGCTTTGCGATAAAGTAATAAAACTGAACAAGTTCTGCTGTTTTCGATTTTTTATGAGTTTTTTAAAACACAAAAAATTGCTATTTTCATGTAAAAAATATATTTTTTGCTTCAATTTGTTATTATAACTCCGAAACTACTGAGCCAATTAAAACGTAATATATAAACAGATTAAAGGTTATGTAAATTTTAACTTTTCTATGTTTACTTTAATAATAACGGACTAACCCTTTTTGAGATATCATAAATTAGAAGAGAAACATATAAAAAAATTTTAGAAAAAAAAAATTTAAAAAAATCTATCCATATAATTTAAAAATTTTACCATTTTTGTGCTTAGGTAACCATGATGCATCACATCTATATAGTGTTAGTGAAGCCTTTTTTGCTGTTAACCTGTGTTATCTGTGATATATTTAAAGGAAATTTTGAAAAATATAAAATTTGTTGGAGGTTGTTCTACAAGTTGGTCTATAACTCTAGTCCCACTTGACCAATTTTGTCCATTTTCAATACCAAACTTTTCTAACCAACAAAGAATATTTGAGAAAAATGTCATCCCCCTAAGTCCTTCTCTGTAGGCTCTATCGTGCCTTCAACAGGCAGACTGATAGATGGACGAACGTTGCTAGATCGTCTTAGAATTTCATAAGGTCTCAGTTGTAAATAATAATAAAATTAGCATTCTAATTATATGAAATCTCGTTAAATATTTTATGAAATAATTGTTGAATGAAGTATTTTTAAATTCGTATAAGTCCTTCAGTCAATTTTAATAATTAATAATTCGCGTTGGGTTCACTTCTCACTTATGAACTAAATAAAAATGATTTCAATGTTTTTGGGAGTTTTTAACAATTCTTCAAAAATTTTCTTTCGTGAAACAGTGGTCATACTGGAAAAGTGAAAAAATAATGTATGGCGGTCGCAAAAGTGCGCAAGATGTTTTGATTTACCTTAAAGTGAACACTTGAAAGATTAACCCAAATATAGTTTTACATCAGAACTATCCGGAATAAACAGCTTTAACTCACTTTAAAAAAGGAAATATTTTATTTTTTGCATTTTCTGAACTTCTCACAAAAAATTGTTTTTTTTAATACTTACAATGGAAATAATTAAATGAAAATTGTAATATATTTCCTTGAAATAGAGCTTAATAATAATAATAAAAAAATTATGACAATAAAATCACCGTAGACTTTTTAATCATAAACCAAATTCACACAAAAAATCCGGTTCTCTTTGAAATGAGAATGCAAGTGTTGACAATAACTGATTTAACGCATTTGAATCAAATATATTTGCCCAATTCACAATTAATGTCGTAGTGTTGTAGAATTGTATGTCATAAATATTTTCCAAACAAATTTTTCGAAACAAAAACCAAACATTAGTATAAAAAATTACGACATACAACGATACAACGCTACGACATCTACATATCGTTATCTATAACGCAAAACACCTTAACTAACAAAAATTTCAAATTCCGATGTATCTTATCAAAGTACATCGGAGTTTGTAAAAATAAGTCGGTTTTTAATTTTTTCTTAGTTAGGGCATTTTGCGTTCTAGGTAACGATATATTGTTTGTAATTAGTTCGAAAATCATTACAACCCTAATGTAATCGCTTTAATATTTCCTAAGTCTTTAGAAATCACTTTCATTTTCGTTTGTCAAGCAAAAGTCGATTGGAAAATGATTGTAGAAAGTCGTTTCTAATAAAATATCCAATATAACCAATTTGGAATAACTCTATATAATTTTTATACCCTACACCACCATAATGGGGAGGGTATAATGCGTTTGTGCAGATATTTGTAACGCCCAAAAATATTAGTCTAACACTCACCTTAAAGTATACCGATCGAGTTAGAATCACTTTCTGAGAGATCGGTCCATAATTAGTCATAGCTCCCATATAGACCCGCTTCCGAAAATCACTTTAAACTGCATAAATCGCTTAAATATAAGGCCCACCCCATATAAGGCCCACTTCCGAAAATCACTCAAAAATATAAATTATTGAAATTTTAAAAGAAAAATGTTTTTGCTCTTTTACTTAGTGTAGGGTAGTATATGGTCGGGCTTGACCGATCATACTTTCTTACTTGTTTTAATTTTAACTTGAAAATATATTTATTCGACCTTTTGATTAATCGGCAATTATTAATCGAATAATTTTTTATTTTGAATCCGAAAATGTTATTTATTCGAATAAAAATATATTTTTTCCTCAATTATTTCAATAATTTTTTATCGTAAGAGTTCATGAAGAGTTCACATTATAGTCTTGTTAAAGGCCTTCATAGTCAAACAGGCAATTCTATATAATAGTATCGCTGTAGTATCTCTAAATTTTTGGAGAATTCTATGAATCCTACTTCTGCACGATTTTTTCGATTTGCTACACAGTTTTGCTTTGATTTTAGATGAATTTGTTAACTAATATAACAATAGCGTCCAATACAAACCTCATAACGAACTTAGTTTACCATTTAAAACACTATTTACACATTCATACATTTATAATTTAATAATTTGCTTATTCGCCTGAAATTTTATTTTAACATTTTATTACCAAAACTTCATTAATTTTCATTCAACAGAATGTTTGTATTGTATTGCAGCAAAACAAAACAACGACAATGATGTAAAAAAGAATCCTTTAAATCTTCCTTTGACAATTAAACATAATTTAATTTTATCTCTTAACCATATAAACTAAATCTTTTGTATTTTTTTTTCATTTCTCCCTTTTCCTTACTCCCACTTACTTTTACTTCATCATAAAAAACTAAAAACACAAAAAAATGTATAAATTTCAGCTGGTTTGGCTATACCCGGATGGGCACTTGTTACATTGATTGCTCTTAGTGAACTTTTGCTCGGTGCCATCCTCTATTTTGTAATGTATAAATTTATTCTAACGAAAGATGTTGAACCGACCACAAATACATATGCACCAGCAGCTACAACGTCTCCTTCATATGCACCAGTATCTACAACGTCACATGAGGTCTAAGATGAACAAACACCAACAACAGCCACCAGTAGAAGATGAAGAAGATGTTGGTGGATTAGAAGAACAAGATGAAGAGAAGAAGCTGTAGAAGAAACAATCCAACCAAACCATTGGCAACTTAAATAAAAAAGATACAACGACATGAAAACAAATCCCGTGGTTTAAACCCTAACTTTTTGCTGTTGTTATTGTTTTTGTTGCTTTGGTAAAATAAGACACAACAACAATGAATATTAAAAAACGCACACACAAAAAAACTACTTCTATTCAAACCCACAAAAGACAACAAGAACAACATAACAAAAATAAAACTACATACAAAAAAAGTATAGAGATGTTAAGAGCAACAACTACAATGAAAAATGCAGCTAAACCCAAAGAGAATGAACCCAAACTCCAATAAAACAACAACCAACAAGTGCAAGCAGAACAACAAAAAAAACACTACTACAACATACTACTATTATTGTATTATTTTTAATATAACAACAACTACTATAACAACAATAAGCAAAACTTTGTCAACATTTTATCTAATTTTTAGTTTCTCTTTTTTTAATTTTATTTTTTAGAAAACTTTTGAAATTTTTCTTCATTTACTTTAGTTTTTTTTATATAAAATTTTTCCTATTTTCTATAGAACCATTTTCCATATGAAATGTTTAAATAAAAAACAAAATAAAAGAATAAAATAGACAAAAAAAAATTGTTGTGCTTTTACTTGTTATTGTCATCGTGTAGGTAAAAATAATAGTGGAAATACACTCAATAAAAAACTAAAAGATAATAAAAATCGTAAGCTGGGGTTTGAAGTCAGTACTTAATACAAATATAACTAAATCAAATCCGCAGCAAAAAATTTTTATATTTACTAGCTTGACCTAGTGCGCTTCGCTAGTAAGAGAGCTATATTCGGCTGTGCCGAATCTTGTATACCCTTCACCAAATTATACTTCAAAATAAAATTTTAAATATTTTTAGGTACACAAAATTTTTTTGAAATTTGTTTTCCAAATTTGTTTCTTTCATTTTTTATATAGAAAAATTTTTCGAATTGTTTTTTTAAAATTTTTTAAATTTAAAATTTTTTTTTTTAAATTTTAAAAAATTTATTTTTTTGTTTTTTAAATTTTTTTTAATATTTAGAGAAAAAAAAACTTTTAGTGAAAAAAAAAATTGGGGTTAAAAAAATTGTTTTTCGAACTGTTTTTTTTTATTTTTTTTTAAATAGCAAACGAGCCGGGCGAATTCCCGATATATTGATTATCAATCATGTATGTAAGTTATTTGGGGAATACGGAAAGTTAATTTCAACATACAGACGGACATCGACGGGGTCCATTTTGAAAAAAGTAAAAAAATTTATGTCTTATTTTTATAGATACCAACTCGCATCCCACTAATCGACCAAATAGGTCTTCAAAGAAAATATCTAAGCTTTCTTTTGAGAAAAAAGGCCCACTTTGAAAAAAAAAATCAAAAAAGTTTCTGATATCGGAAAAAAAAACATATTAAAATTATTAAAAAATATTTTTTTTTCGAAAGATTGAAGAAATAGCTGTCTAAAGACACATTTTGCTAAGAACAATAAGCAGGGAAACCGGAAATATGTTCTAAAAAAATATGCAGTAAAAACTTTAAAATATGCTCTTAAAATTTAAAAAATATGCTCTTAAAAAAACAAACTTTTACATAATTTTTAACCAAAAAATACACTTATTTAAAAAAATCAATACAATTCATTTCTAAAAAAGGTAAAGTAGCATAAAATAAACAAAAATAACATGAACTAAAATAAGTATAACAAAAAACAAGTAAGAGTGCTATATTCGGCTGTGCAGAATCTTATATACCCTTCACCAAATTATACTTCAAAATTTTAAATATTTTTAGGTAAACAAAATTAAATTTTTCTTTTTTTTTCCAAAAAATGAAAAAAATAATTTTTTGGAAAAAAATTTTTTTCGATTGTTATTTGAAATTTTTTTTTTAAATTTTAAAATTTTTTAAATTTTAAAACTTTTTTTTGTGAAAAAAAAATTTGGGTTAAATTTTTTTTCCGATTTTGACCCATTGTAGGTCCAACTTACTATGGTCTTATAAATCGTTGCAAATGTCTTTGAAATATCTATCATTAGATATCCATATTGTCTATATTAATGTCTTAGTAATCCAGATATAGGTCAAAAATCGAGGTTGTCTTGGTTTTTTTCTCATATCTCAGATATTTGTGGACCGATTTTGCTGATTTTAAATATCAAAATTCTCGAAAGCATGTCTGACAGAATTATTGAAGATTTGGATCCCGAAGATATCTGGGGTCTTCAGAAAATTGGTTTCAACAGACAGACAGACGGACATTTCTTAATCGACTCCGCTATCTATAAGGATCCAGAATATATATACTTTATAGGGTCGGAAATGAAAAATGTAGAAATTACAAACGGAATGACAAACTTATATATACCCTTCTCACGAAGGTGAAGGGTATAATAAATACAACATAAAACCAATAGGAACTTAAGCTATGAAAAGGCCTCGAGAGTTATTTTTTGATGATATTTTATATAAATATAAAGTCACTTCTTCAATTAAGGTTATTATTGCAATAAATTACAAAATATTGACTTAAATTTTCAAATAAAAATCGTTGTCTATTGGATCTGAAAACATTTATATATATAGAAAATGTTCTTTCGACATCAACTGATGTAATAGGAGCAAATTTAAAAGACAATATTTCTTTTTTATAAGAAATATAGCACTATTAATAATAAGCGCTATTATTAAAATAGTGCTTATTTGATATTAAAAAAAAAGCCATCTATTTTTCAATTTTGAATTTTAAACAAAGAAAAAACCTGTAATACAACAGCGAAAAATAAGTAAGACAAAATATGTCTTCGATAAAGTCATAATATACTATTAAACAGTAAAATATTCTCTAAAAACGCAAAAATATGACATAAATATGCTCTTAAAACAAATATATGCAAAAATATGAATTTAAGGGTAAAATATGCAAAAATATGCACTAACAAATCGATGCCAAAATTCTTAAATAGTTCTGAAACGTGTAAATATCTTATCCATGTGGTCATTAGACTCACCAGAAAAAACATGGATTTGCATGTTTTGGTTTCCCTGGTAATAAGTTACATGAATGAGAAAAAACACCTGCTTGGCCAAAATGTCAAATTTTGAAAGTTCTCGACCGATCTTGTTTAAAAATTTTGTGCAAATTTCATCGGAAGACATAGATTTCAAAAGTTGGTTCACTTGACATGAAATTCCCCATATATAGATACCAGAAGAATTTAACCTGTGCATCCACTCAAATGTAAATCTCGTATTGGTTTATTTAACCAACATTTTTATTTTCGTGTACAACTATTATTGCACTATTTGGCACATACACAGTAGACTGCTCCAAAATTTAATGAAGAACAAAAAAACTGTAAAATATAATTTGGTCCAATAAATTATTAATCTTAGATGTTATCACATATTATATTTTCTAAATCAACTGTTATTTCTGTCAAAATTGACAGCAAAAAAAAGTGCGTAAAAAATAATTAAAACTTTAAAAAAAAATCCATTTACTTTCAAAAAAATAGCAAAAGATCTGAATGTTCGTCGTTACACTGTTTCAAAACCCATTAAAAGTATTTATAGACGGCAATACTGAGTATTAACACTTTTCAAATTTAAAATATTATTGAAATCAGTCGGTATTTCAAAAAATCGTTTCGAAAAAACATTTCTTGTTTACACGATAGTATTACAAATATTTTATTTCTTTGTTGATTGATATTTTTCTGAAAATTTTATTTTTATTTTATATTTTCTTGACATTTTTATTTGCCTTATTTGTTTTTATAAATACATACCCGATACTAGGGTATTCAATTAATCGGGTTTCTGGTTTAATCGGTTAATCGAGCAAATAATTAATCGAGGTTTAGATTTATTCGTTTAATAATCGGTTAATTTAAAATTATTCGATTAACCGAATAATTTCTATTTTAATTTTAAATTGAAAATACAACATCGAATTTTGTGTACCAAACCATAAAATACGGCAAATAAGGTATTTGAGATCATTTTTGTAAACATATCGCCTATTTGCTGCAACAATGTCATAACTCAAAATCCGTGTTTTTTGAACTGAGTAATACAAAATATGCGCCGTCCTATAATCTTTCATATAGTTTTATCAGTTTTCAAAAAAGTCAATTATTTTTTGTGTGAGTTTTTTTTTGTTGTAAACATCAAAATTAAAATTCATGTTTTCTCATTATATTTGATAAGTAAAAATTTGGGTTAAATACAGATTAGAAAGATATTAACATCTACTATTTATGTTTCTAAAATCGCATGATTTGTTGAAAATTTATTTAAGAAATAGTAAAATGTCATAAAACATTCAAAGACGTTTTTCTCGAAGCAAATGAGCGATGTATGAGTTTTTTAGGGTTTTAGTGAGATCTTCTGAAATAATCTTTTATAAAAAGAATATAATTTAAACGATATTTTTCTTTAGACAACAACTCTTTCGCTGATTGTATATGTTTCAGAAATCAAAAGCATGATAAAGAATATTCCTTTTTGAATTGTTTTAGATTTTAATTAATTTAATAGTTTCGTTTAGTTATGATAAAAGACTCATTTCAAAAAAAGTTTCGTCTATAGATACATGTAAATACAAAGTTTCAAAGACATGTAAATTAAATATGTCAGTTGTTATACATACTCACTAATCATCTTTATTGGATGTTCAAAAAATATCTAATTTTAATTTGAAATTTGTATTTGAATTGAAAGGGAAAAATAAACACAAACAAAATTTTAAAGTGCAAAAAAAAAAGAATTTCGGTTAACCGGTTAATCGACACAAATTAATCGGTTTATTTGTTATTTGAAAATCGGCAATTTTAAATTATTCGAACAGTTAACCGTCCAAAATTAATCGGTTAACCGATTAACGGTACCCGATACATATGAAAATAAAAAGTTTTTGAATTGTTTTAAACAAATTTTCAATACCGACTCGTAAATCAAAAAAAACATTTGTATTTTTTGAAAATCTAATACAAATATTGTTTAGACGATGAAATTGTATTTAATACTTGAGTTTTTGACAAATATTAATACTCAGTATTACCGTTTATAAATACCTTAAACAGTATAAGGAAGACTTGAACATTGAAAGCAAACCTGGATCAGGAAGAAAAATTGATCTAACAGATATTGGTAAGGCAAAAAGAAACAGCTCTTTCAAAGAGCACCGAACACTTATGTCAGAAAAGCAGCTCGTATAATTAAGTGCTCTGATTCTTTTGTACACAGTTCCAGATCGCAATGCGGTAAAGAACTTAGAAGCAAATTATGAATAAAAATTCCCCGGGAGTTTTTCCCCTTTTCTCATTTTTCCTATTCAAATTCAATGGGAAAAAACTCCCGGGGAACAAACTCTCGCGGAATTTTTTATTATTTTTTATACTTCGAAATCTAAAAAAAATCGGTTGTCACCCCAATATACATACAGAGCTTAACAATAAAATGGAAAAATTGTACTAATATGCAATTAATAGGTCACAGCCTTAAAAAATCTAAAATGTTTAGGATTTTATTAACAGGGCAAGTTTTTTTAGCTTGAAAAGTAAATTATTCCATATTTTACTCGTTTTTGTTTCAAAAGTTATGATTTTTGCAACAAAAAAATACATATGGGCAACACCTATTTCAATCAATAGGCGCACATTTCTAAGTCTTCTTTTGTTGCTTTCAAATCATCATAATATTAATAGGCAAGTCGATTTCTTTAGACCCCTTTTACGCTCTTATTATACATTCAATTTGGGCAAGAAATATACCATTTTAAAGGGATTTATTCACAGAAGTGCAGAATATATATTTTATTGAAATCGGTTAATTTTTAGGAGTTATGAGCGTTTAATGATGTTACTAACACATATGCAAAAACGCGTACAAGTGAACCTTAACCCATTCCCAGCCATTGTACCTGCTTGAGTACAGAAAAAAGGCAATATTTAAATACTCACACATAAAAAATTTAAAAAAATAATACCCTTAAGGTATATTTTGTCCTGTTTTTATAATGCTATATCATTTTTTGGAATATTAGCGAGGTTAGTAACAATTGAGCTGCGGAGAGCAAACACAGTTTTACGAAAGCAAGAGTTTTTTATAATTTTGTGAAGTAGAGTGATTATGTGTATATTTTATAAAAATGTATAAGAAAAATAATTTTTTGGGACAAAGTTGTGTGATTAGGAAAATCGGTGCACCCAATTGGGTACAATGGCTTGATATGTATTATTTTGAAGATTTTTCTTTCGCTAAAATAGAATTTCAGACCATCAAAAATTGAAATTTTTAATGCAAATGTTTTAAAAACTAGATTTATTGGAAAAATATGAGCACCACAATTTTGATAGCTATTATTTTATCAGATTCGGATTTTAATATGGATGAAGATGAAGGTGTTGCTGACGATATTGTTAGAGATCGTATGTACCAGGTGAAATATACGTATTTTGTGACAGTGATAGCGACGATGATGTTCCACTTGAGATGTTCTGACAGAAAGAATGCCCTCAAGATCAAGCAAAACAAATTCTATTTGGATAATAAGACCATGCGATATTCAAATGTCTCAAACTATTTTTTTGGACAATGAGTTCAATATTATTTCATACTTGAATGGGAAAAGATTTTTAGTTTAACCATTTAGCGGACTTGCATTTATGCATCGCAAACTACAGTGAATATCGCTCTATGCCAAAAGAAGATATGTATTGGATGCTCTGCGAGGATACTCGCACTCCAAAATTTCCGAAATTTATCACGGAACAGATTCAAAGAAATAAAACGTTTTCTTAATTTGGCTGATAACACTAATTTAGATGCTACTGACAAAGTGAGACCCATATACAAATTACACTGGCTTCTGGTGTCGCAAATACTCATTGAAACCGTTTCCTTAAAGGATAAAAAATCCCCTACGATGGGGGTGAATATCATAACAGAATAAGATGGTCGTCTGAACAATGCGATATTGCGTTGTGTTGAAAAAGTAATGTTTTCAAAATTTTCACACATTATCAAAATAGCATACACTATACGCCATTGTACCCATTCAGCTACAGCCCCAAAACCACGTTTCCTAATTTTTTTTTTTAATTTTTTTTAATTTTCTATGTTCTTTTACCGTAATTTAGTTTAAATAAATAAATGAATTTAACAATTTTTCATTTTAAATGGTCTTGGTTTTTAATGGGTTAAGCTAAAAAAGTAAACAAAGCAATTCATGTTTGTCCAATTTGTTGTTGTAAATAAATAAGAGAAACAGTTAACAGTATTGATTACGCTCTGATTTAAGTGAGAGCTGTTATAAAAAACAAAGAAGAAGACTTTAGTCACAAAAATATATTTTGAAGGTGTTTTTTTATTATGTAACTCCCATATGCATAAACAATTTTAAAATTAAACAATATCTCCATTCAAAATTTCTTTTATAAACCTTTGACAAATTTAAAAAATATTTATGCATATGGGGTAAATATATAATTGTACATAAGTAAATAGTTATTTTTTAATATGTGCAGAAATTTAATTGTGACGGTTTTCAAACTTCATACGAACCACAACTGCATGAAGTTTAATCAAAAATGGGACGGGTCGAAAAAATGGTGAGTCGCCTCCCATACAAAGTAAATAGATATTTCTAAATATTTTGTGAAATATAATTGCAAGATTCTTCAAACTTAGTCTAAATGGCTCTTTCATAATTTTGCATAGTTTCGCTGAAATTGTTCGGGATTGGAATAGTGGGCGTGGCACACCCTATACAAAGTTTCATTTCGAATATCTGTAGAACTATAATTGTAAAAGCTTTTAAACTTTTAGCGAATTAATTTCTTATTACTGTGCGGAGTTTAGCTGAATATAGACGGAATTAGATTAGAGGGCATATCACCCAAAATGGGAGGGGTCGGAAAAGGAGGTGAGTCACGTCCCATACAAAGTAATAATTGCAAGGTTCTTCAAACTTTGTCCGCATAGCTCTCCTACTATTTTACACAGATTGGCTGAAAATAGTCGGGATTGCATTAGTGGTTGTGGCACAAAGTAAATAATTAATTTTGAATATCTGGAGAACTAACTATAATTCTAAAAGTATTTAAACTCTGTATCAATCAATTTATTCTACGAATTTATTCCTGTTCCCTGTTCGAAGTTTAGCTAAGCATGATCGGCTTAGTAGGAATGACCTCTCCCTTATAAAGTAAAGTTAAAGTAAAGATTGATATTTATATAAAGGGTTTAAAAATGGGTGTGATCAGAGCAGTGGAGTGGTATCTCCCAATAAAAAATAAAAAGTCCTCTTAACAAACAAATTTCACCTATTTATATTTTTAATAATTTTTAGTATTGAGGTCAAAAAATTTTGAGAATGACCTAGAAATTTAAAACAAATTGAAATTAAAGAGTAAGGAAATAGGTTACAAAATAATTTTAACAATTTGTCTAAGTTTAAAAACTCATAAAAGGAGCAACCCTTAAAATTTGCATTTGTATTCTGAATTTAGCATTATTATAATCAAAAACATTTTTTTTTTAAATTTTCGAAATAACGTTTAAAAAAAATTTTAAGAATGTAAAATTTTTTTTGTATCAAGTTAATAATGTTAGAAAATATTTAATTTTTACAATATATGCAAACATCTATGTGTAAATTAAATGCAAAATCAATATGTATTGGATGACGGAAAACAATTTTAGAACTTGGAAGTACCGAAAATCGAAAAAGTTTAATATAAGAGCCATCCTAATACATACATTCCTCAGTGAAGTAGGATAATTTGTAATCTTTTGTTGCACATACAAATAATCCCGAATAAGCTTAAAAAAACAAACTTTTCATTTCAATAATTCATTATTATGCAGCAGTCTAATATAGCAATTAAACCAAGTTTAATATCAAGATAAGTCCTGATTTTTGTAATATACCCTTTATTTTTATTTCCCTGCTCCATGTTTTTACTAGGTTAAAACATTCTCCCACACTTTTGCCATGTAAGTTTATATTTTTACCCACTTGTTTTGCAGAAAAAATAATTGCTAAAAACATGTTGCGAAACTGAGTGTTTCAGTTTTTTTTTTCATTTTAATTTAAAACAAACAAAATTTCAACTCTTTATATATTTTTTTAGTTTTTTCTCGTTCCCTCCCGCAAGTAAAGGAAAAAAATTAATTTCATTTTTTTCCAATTTTGTTAAATTTTGTTTTTCATATTCTTTTGCCCCAAAACTTTTTCACTTTGTAAATGTTTAATTAAGAAACCCTTAACCTTATGGGGTTCATAACAATGGAATAGAGAACTAACTATATAGTTATACGTAAAATGTTTTTGTATAAAAAAGAAAACAAAACAAAAGTTGAGACATACAAATTTCTATTATATTGTTTACTACTATGTTTTTGTATTATTTTTATTTAGATTAACTCTTTGTATAAGAGATTTTAAAGAGATTGCAACTACGTTGTGATGTTGAGATTCCAGCACAGGAATGCATCTGGGCTTATGTTTGTGGTAGCTGAATGTTTTTTATTCCAATATGTTGTCAGCAAATAAAGATCTTGTGAAAATGCAAAATATTTGAAATGCCCTCCATTATAAGCTAGAATTACACTCGTCCCAACATTGTTGACCCTTAAGACAAACACACACATTTTCTTAAACAGTCATTCGGCTCATGCACACATTACAACAACAGTAACAATATTGAAATTTTTTTTCATTAAAAACATGAAATTTCTTTAAAGTTGTTTCAGTTTTTGGTTCATAACTTTTTTTCTACTAAACCAATTATGCTGATATTTATTACCAAAGTATTTAGGACAATTGTTAACATTTTGAATGAATGTCGTTAATGTCGCTTTCTTATTTGGAACGTAAGAGTGATTTACACAAACAGATATACGAATATAGCTAATAGGACTTAAAATTGTATAAGAATCAAAATAAACATAGAATATATATAGTGAAAGGAGAGTAAGATGAATATTTTGAAGTAATTTGCACCGAATTACAACTCTTTTTGTGCCGAATCTTCTTGATCAAAATAGAATATCACCCTAGATCCTTCTGTCTAGGCCCTATCATGCTTTCAACAGGCAGACACTTGCACATATCTAATCGACTTAGAGTTTTATAAGGACGCAGAATATATATGTTTATGAGGGGCTACAACTATTATGTACTACAAATAATAAAATCAATGCCAAATGTCAAAGAAAATTTAGCTGTTCTATTATCCTTTAGTTAAGGAAAATTAATTTTTTAATAGCCTTTTGCTCTGACAAACCTTTCTCTCTATCAGTTGGTCATTGCATAAAAAATACTTGTACTAAATATTTGCATGAAACAAATATTTCACTTTTCAAAATACCAATAAAAACATCCCACATCTTACTGACATGAATTTTCACTAAACTACAAAGACAAACCCAGCAACTTTATGCAGTTTTAAGTAAAATTTTACACATGTTTAGAAACGATTGAAACATTTCCGTTTACAATACAAATCCAATAAAGTTGCAATAACTGCTGCTACTTACTTTTGCAGCTCTTTTTCACTAACACTACACACCAACAGAAATTATATTAGTAATAAACTTATAGCCATTAACTGCAAAGCATACATAACTACATATTTAACCTTATGACTTGTTGTTAGACGTTACCAAGGCTCGTGTTTCTTGGTTTGACCTCTTTGGGGGCAAACAATTGATTGACAAGCCAAACACTACTTTACTCAGGCATTTGCTTTAAACAACCTTTGATACATAATTATCTTTAAGGTTTTTTCTTGAGTGTCTACATATGTGCATATTGCGGATACAAGAAAAGGATATACTATTATAGTGGGTGAAGAGGATACTCAAGTACTGATGATTGTTTAGACTACAATGTCAACAAGAGTGCGATAAAATGTCGGCTAAAGTGACAACGGTTACAGTGGCAAGCTAATAAGTTAAAGGGAGAAATATCAAACTTTAGACCAATTTAATAATATTACCATCTCTTTAAACTACCAACATTTTTACGGACGGACATATCTAGACGGACAGATCTAAAATTTTCCAAATATACTCTCTATTGATAAGGTTTGTTTGGTATTGAAAATGGACAATATCGTTCCTTGATTTCATCTAGCCCCCATACAAATATATTGATTATGCGACAATCCTGATAAAATTTTGCACAAATTATTTCTAAGTACTCTGAAATTATACTGTAAAGTATGGCGTGAATCGGGCAACATTTGTTCCTAATCCCCATACAAGGACCCCTCAGAAAATGTCTTGAACGTTCATAATTGTCTTACCCCCATTTTCTAAATATCTGGTTATCGTTTTTCGTAACGATAAACCTCCAATTAACATTTTTTTTTGTATGAGAACTGTCAGTTTATCTTCACGATAAAAAATAACCAGAGATTCAGAAAATGGGGGTTATAGTAATTAATATCGTAATGAAATGGGATATTAAACAAGTTTTATATGAACCTAAATCGTTCTACCAGCTTTTGTGGTGATCGGTCCATTATTGGTGCTACCCCCACCTATATCAGAAAAATTATTTTATTGTCAATAAAAAATGTCTATATGATGTTATTAGATAGAAGGCCAAAACAACATATTGATGATAGTTACATGGGATTCGGGAAAGCCGCATATAACACTCTTACTTCTTTTTACCCTACACCACCATAGTGGGGAGGGTATTATGCGTTTGTGCAGATGTTTGTAAATATTAGTCTAACACCCACCTTAAAGTATACCGATCGACTTAGAATCACTTTCTGCGTCGATTAAACGATGTCCGTCCGTCCGTCTAATTGGCTGGCTGGCTGGCCGTCCATGTAAACCTTGTGCGCAGAGTACAGGTCGCAATTTGGAAGATATTTCGATCAAATTCGGTACATATTATTTTTTCGACCCAAGGACCAAGGCTATCGAAACTGGCTAAAATCGGTCCATTATTTAACTTAGCCCCCATACAAATGTCCTTCCGAAATTGGACTTTATCGGTCATAAATGTTTAATTTATAAATGTATCTCCACAAATTGCGCTCCAAATAAGTTTTATATATACAAAATTCATTTCAGCAAATTTTGTTACGATCGCTCCATAATTAGTCATAGCTCCCATATAGACCCGCTTCCGAAAATCACTTCAACGTGCATAAATCGCTTAAAAATGTTGGTATACTCACAAAATTCAACATAGTAGACTTTCAGATAGACATAAATCACACGACCTAATTTCATGGTGATCGGTCAATAATTGGTCATAGCCCCCATATAAGGCCCACTTCCGAAAATCACTTAAAAATATAAATTATTTAAATTTTAAAAATACTTAGTGTAGGGTATTATACTTTCTTACTTGTTTTTTTATTGGATGTATGTAGAGTATCCAAAAGCGAAAAAGAGAACCGGTCAACCGGTTTTTTCATCGGTTTTCAACTCCACCGGTTTCGATATTTTTAACTTTTCGGTTTTCTGACAAACCGGTTTTTGTAATACGGTTAACCGGTTTTAATGAAATATATTTTCTAAAGCTCATTCAAATATATTTATGAAAACCTTTGATACCATTTTTAAAAATTTTAATTTATTTTATAGAAAATTATAGCATTTGACAAAACATCCCAACCACTTATTTCTAAATAGTTTTTAACAGGTATTGCAACATGTGGCCGAGCGGTGTCATAATGTAATATTACGGTTTCATGTCTGCATATTCTGAGCGTTTTTCGGCCAATGCTCGCTTCAAAGGAATAAATTGCGTTCCGTACAGGTTCCCTGTGATGGTCAAGTCAGATTTCAGCAGTTCATAACAGATATCACCCTTTAGCTGCCACCAGCATTATCTTAGCGCCATGGATATTTGCCGTGCTTTACGTACGATATCTTACGCTTCGGGATATCGTCATGGATCGATTTTTATCGCAAGTAACGATTCGGTTATTAAAAACAAAAACCACGGTCAAAAGATACGCCATCTATTGTAAGTTCTGCATTTTTAAGTCATATACCCAACATTTTTATATCATCTGAAATTTCATCAGAATTATAAACATTTTTTTGATCCAAGTTAGGTCCATCTTGAAATAAAAGAGATAAGCCACACAACTAAGTAATCTTTTGTAGATATTTTCAAGTTTAACCTAAATTAGAAATTGTTTGACATTCGAACAAGGTGAACAACTTTGTGGAGACGACCACTAGACCCCATTCCAACTGCGAACCCATGTAAACACAATGAAAAACAGATCTTGGCAAATAAAAGAAGTGAAGATCATTAATTTCCTTACCAACCATGAACTATTACTGATCATGCCTCCAAATAATATAATGTTCAGTTAAATATTACAGACCAGAAGAGAGCTATGTGTGTCCCCTAATGAACGAAAGTAATGAGAGGATATGATGTGATGTGACTATACATAGTTACCTAGCTATATACAGTGAGCCTCAAAAATGAGTATACACCAAAAATTATTAGATTTTTTTTAAGGTCACGAAAATCATTATAGTCCGACTTAAATCTTTTTTTTTCACAACCGAATCTATTTTTCAGCCCATTCTCCAACAAACCGAAACTTTTAAATTTTAATCTATAGATAAATTTTAGGATTTTTATTATCTTAAAAAAATCAAATAGTTTTTAGTGTATACTCACTTTTGAGGCTCACTGTATGTATATTTATTTTGTCCATCACTGTCTATTCTGCGACTACGAAAAAAAGGAATAACAACTACAAAATGCAAATAAATGTGTAAGTGGAAAAATCTTTTGTGACAATATGCAACTTACACACATAAATAGGCAACAAGACACATTCATCCATATGAACAAACTGGAAATATGCATTTCATAACACACACATACACAACCACACATATCCTCACACATTCACATTCATTTGCAAAAATTTTACAACATTTTCAAGATGATGAGCTCCACAACAATTGTGTAACCAAGAGTTGAATTGCAGTTGCGGGCGAAAAGGGAGAAGATCATCAGTAAGGAAATATTTTTAAGTCAAAACATTTACCGCATTTACCATTTACCCTCCCAAAAAACAGAGAGATAGAAGATATCCACATAAACCACACTCCTTTTTCAAGCGCAAAATGCCAACAATAGCAACATTGGAGTCCTTATATCTCTCTCTATATATGAATCCTTGTCAACCATATAGACAAATACTCACTCACACACTTTCAGGCATATCTATGTTTGTATTTTCGTAAGAATGCAAGCATGTGTGTGTGTGAGAGTGAGTGTGTATGTTTGCAGAGAAAGTGATTTATTGTTAAAAATTTGTAAGGATTTATTACTAAACTTTCAAGTATGTACGGCTGTGTGGGTGTGTGTTGCTATGTATTTGTATATCCATCCCTGGTTGATTCAAATTGACAATCTTACTTTTGATTGCTCAAAATGTTGTAGTTGTAATCTTTCTTCAAGTATTAGATTTATCTAAACGATGGCTTTTGTCTGCTTTATGTCAATTTTAAATCGGCTTAAATGGCGCCCTGCTGTATTGACAAAACTGCTGTTCATTTTTTTTTTGTTCTTTCGTTCGCTTGTTTGTTATTCTTTTGTTGTTCATCTGTTTTGAAGTTTATTCTCGTTAAAACGTCCAGGCAGTACACTGCAGTGTTGTAAATAGGAGAGAGCATGTTAGAGTTGATCGTAAGGTTTGTGATTAACAAAACATCCATAAAATCAATACCTTAGCAATCACCATCATAACGAAATTTATTTAATTTTAAAACGGAAAAAACGTGGTAATAAATCTGTATCTTCTAAACTACTAGTTCGATTGCAAAATTATGTACAAACGACTCATACAGAAGGACATAAGCTTTCAGAAACAGAAATCTGTTACCACAGTATTAGAACAGAAGCAGAGGTACTGGGCGTCAAAGTCTACCACCTCTGGATTACAAAACTTTGTACAGCTCGTAACTAGAATACACAGATTTCAATGCGGGAAGTTTTGCTTTACTTCTTTAATTTGAAAAAAATGCTCACCGAAGCTCATGGTTTCTGCGTGATATTCACACAGCTGTCAAAGATCACCCAGGACAGCCAAAAAAGATAAAAGGCCAAGAATTGGAGGCATTACTCCATGAAGATTGTTGTTATTAAACTCAACAAGAGCTTGCAAAATCATTGGGATCTACTCAAGCAGCAATTTCGTATGGTTACTATACGAAT
The DNA here is from genome assembly GCF_958450345.1 of Calliphora vicina. Lineage (NCBI taxonomy): Eukaryota > Metazoa > Arthropoda > Insecta > Diptera > Calliphoridae > Calliphora > Calliphora vicina. The sequence goes on along the minus strand of NC_088782.1, from coordinate 29,783,439 downwards.
TGAAGCCGAGAGACCTTGTAAGACGATTTTGCTTGTCTGAAATGCTGCTTGAACACTATAAAAGAAACTAATTTTTGTACCGAATCATTATTTGCGATGAAAAATGGATCCATTTCAATAACCCGAAGCGTATGAGATCGTAGGTGAAGACCGGCCAGCCAACCGAATCGACACCAAAGCCAAATATCGATGACGCTAAGGTAATGCTCTTTATTTGGGGGGGACCAAAAGGGTCATATCTATTATGAGCTGCTGAAATCTGGCCAGACCATCACAGGGAAACTATACCGTACGCAAAGCGAGCATTGACCGAAAAACGTCCAGAATATGCGGCCAGACATGAAACCGTAATATTCCATCATGACAATGGTAGACCACATGTTGCAATACCTGTTAAAAATAATGAAGTTTTGCGCCAGCCGCCTTATAGTCCAGACCTTGCCCCATTCGATTACTATTTGTTTCGATCGATGCAGAACGCTATCTCTGGGATAACGCTTCACTTCAGAACAGAGTTTCTGAAATTGGCTTGATTCGTTCTTGGTCACAAAAGATGAGCAGTGCTTTTGGCTCAGAATCCATATGTTACCAGAAACGTGGGAAAATGTCATAGCCAACAAAGGCCAATACTTTGAATAAATTTATATAGTACAAACCTTTCAAAATAAAAGACTTCTTAAAGTCGACTATTGACTACTTGTATACATTTTCTTTACTCAGCTACTTTGTATGAAAAAGGGGTTTGGCTCAACTCAATTCAGTTTATTTTCCCATTAACAAGACGGACAGACAGATAAACAATACAAGACAATTTATTTAGTTTTTGTCCCAAATATTCAGATATTTAGGAGTTGACATAGATACATAAGAACTGCTTGTAAAAATAAACGAAATAGCAAACAAATGACATAAAGAAAACCATTTAAATTTGAAAAAAAAAATAAGTATGTAAAAGTGAAATTTAAAGTGGGTGACTATGGAGAGAAATACCCACACAAATGTAATAAAAAGTGTGATATAATGAAAGGGAAAAAATTCATAATAATTATAATAATTACAGCGACTTGATTGCTTTAACCAAGAAAAAACTTAAAACTCTTCATTAAGAAAAAATTTTACTCTGCTTTTGAAAAAAATATTTTTTGGCTTTCAAAAAAATAAATATAAAATAATAATGGAACAAAATTAAATAATTGTGTTTTAAGTTGTTTCACCTGGCAATACTTATAAACTAGATCGTCGTTTTACAAAATTCTCATAATATTATTTTTCTTATCTACGGCATATTTTAGGGGGCTACTGATAAAAATTGTATTAATTAATAATAAAAACAGCCTAAAAGTATACACAACAACAATAAATACATTCAAGACTTATCAGTCAATATGTTTGACTATTAAAAATTAATAATGAATTGTTATTAACAGGTCTGTTAATAAATTGTTATTTACCTGAACAGCTGAAACAATTATTGTCAGCTATCAACATATGCAGACATATACACGCAGCAAAAAATCATGGTGTGATTGTACTCCAAACATATTATGATCATTATGATAAAATTATGATAAAATATAGTCAATATCATTGTCATACATGATCATAATATATTCTAAACTAATAATATTATAGTTAAAATCGTCCATAATATAACCCAAAGTGACTCACGAAAATAAATTATTGAATTATAAAAGCAAAATGTTTTCGCTCATTTACTCAGTGCAGGTTCGACTATACTTTCGTACTTCTATAATTCTTCAACAGAGGTCTAAAATTATTTATCACATCTTTCAAAGTGACTACACACAATTTAAGTGATGTATTTTATAATTAAATAAATTTATTCAAATCATTTTCCATCTTTCTGGCAACATATGGATTCCAAGCCAAAAGAACTGCTCGTCTTTTGAGGCCACGAACGAATGAAGCCAATTTCGGATACTCTGTTCCATAGTGAAGCATATCCCAGAGAGAGCGTTCTGCATCGATCGAAACAAATAGTAGTCGGACGGGGCATGGTCTGGACTGGTGAAACAAAACTTCCCTACCACTTATTTTTAAATAGTATTTAACAGCTACTGCAACATGTGGACTAGTGTTGTGATGATGGAATATTACGGTTTCATGTCTGGCCGCATATTCTGATTCGCCTCAAACAAATCAGTTGCGTTCCGCACAGGCTGAAGGTTCCAGGTGATGATCTGGCCATATTTCAGGGACCCTGTTGGTCCCACCAAATAGAGAGCATTACCTTAGAGCCATGGATATTTGGCTTTGGTGTCGATTCGGCTGATTTGACGGGCTTCGCATAAGCTCTCTTATGCTTCGGGTTATCGTAATTAATCCATTGTTCACCGCAATTAATGATTCGAAGCAAAAATGATTTTCTTTTATAGCGTTCAAGCATCATTTCGGACATGCAAAATTGTCTCTCAAGGTCACTCGGCTTCAACTCGTATGATACCTGATTTCCCTGCTTTTGGATGAATTGCGGCTTGAGTATCTTGAAACCGATGGAACACATATATATCGGTCCATTATTTCATCTAGCCCCCATACAAATGTCTTTCCGAAATTGGACATTAGCGGTCATAAATGTTTAATTTATATATGTATCTCCACAAATTCCGCTCCAAATAAGTTTTATATACACAAAATTCATGTCAACAAATTTTGTTACGATCGGTCCATAATTAGTCATAGCTCCCACATAGACCCGCTTCCGAAAATCACTTTAACGTGCATAAATCGCTTAAAAATGTTGGTAAACACACAAAATTCAACATAGTTAACTTTAATATAGACATAAATCACATGACCTAATTTCATGGTGATCGGTCCATAATTGGTCATAGCCCCCATATAACCCCACTTCCGAAAATCACTCAAAAATATAAATTATTGAAATTTTAAAAGAAAATTTTTTTTGCTCTTTTACTTAGTGTAGGGTATTATTTGGTCGGGCTTGACCGACCATACTTTCTTACTTGTTTTATGTATATTTCATAGGTCGTATCCAGAAATTTGTTTTTGCCAAAAATATTTTTCTGCATAATTTGAAAGTAGATTTTTAATTAGGCTTAAGTTCATTTTTATTATAATTTATTTGTAATAACTCAAAGAATATCATTGAATACTAAAATTTTAGACAATTGGCAAATTGGAATGCATTTTCTACCCTGCCAAGGGCGTCATCACCAATCTTCATTGTCAAGGTCTATTTGTAAATATCATCTATTTAACTTGCTATTATTAGGAATTAGAATATGGGAAGCCTAATTCATATTTATATTATTTGTAAATTAGACGAAATTTCAAATTTTTTTATTATATACAGCTGTTGACAACTAATTGGAAACGCTCTTTTTATATTATGTATTATTGAGAACTATTAAACAAATTGGAAATTTACCGTTATATTTTCTTTTCAATGCACTTGTATTATATTTATTACTCCTTTCTTTATGAAGTGCATTCAGTTTTGTTGTTTTTTTTATTTAAAATTCTTTTTTCCGTTATTATTTTTAAAACTTCATACTTAGTAGAATTCAAACAAATCGAGACAAGTAATTGGAAACGCGGAATAATTAATTAAAATCTTTTTAGTAAAGTTCTATTTCCAAAAAAGTATATTGTTTTTTGGTAAATATTCTTTTTAATTTAATGTTTAAAAAAATGTAAAACTATTATTTTTAAGATTTATAATGGGTAAAGGCAAGAGCTGCACTCCTGCTCAACGCAGCGCAATTTTTGAGCTTCGCAAAGCTGGGAAATCATATAAGGAAATAGCAACACAGCTCAATTGTTCCAAAAAAATGGTTTTTAATGCTTTGCAGCATATCAAGAAATATGACACTATATCCAACGTTCCACGAAGTAAGAGGCCCAGAAAAACATCAGCTCACACCGACCGAATGATAAGGCGAATCTCTAAAGCTGACCCAAAAAAAACGTCCACTGTGATTCAACGTGAAATTCAGGAAAAACTGAATATCACAATATCAAAGCGCACCATTTCACGTCGTTTGGTAGAAGGCGGACTACACGGCAGAGCAGCACGCAAGAAGCCGTTGCTGAGCAGAATTCAAAGGAAACGCCGCATCGACTTTGCCAAGTCTCATTGGAATTGGACTGCTAATCAATGGAAATATGTGCTTTGGAGCGACGAAACAAAGATAAATCGCCTTGGTCCTGACGGTCGGAGGTATGTTAGAAGGCCTATTAATCAAGAATTTAATCCTCGCTATGTTTCACGTGTAGTGAAGCATGGTGGAGGGTCTATTATGGTATGGGGATGCTTCTCCTGGAATGGTGTTGGCCCAATCCATAAAATTGATGGAATTTTAAATAAAGAAAAATACGTTGAGATTTTGAATGATGTCATGCTACCGTGGGCTGAGGAAAATTTGCCTGTTATATGGCAATTTCAACAGGACAATGATCCGAAGCACACGGCTAAGCTCACCAAAAAATTTTTCGCGGATAATTCCATTAATGTTTTGGAGTGGCCATCATCCAGTCCAGACTTGAACCCCATCGAACACCTGTGGGGTGATGTGAAAAATGCCGTAAGCCTTAAAAATATCACCAATATGGACAGTCTTTTTGAGGAAGTAAAGGTGGCATGGGAGTCAATACCAGTAGAGCGCTGCCGGCGTCTTATATCATCAATGCGCAATCGATGTGAAGCAGTGATGAAGCAAAAGGGGTTTGCAACAAAATATTGAGAAAATGTAAGAACTTTAACGTAATGCTAAATTTTTTTTCTAACAATGAGTTATCGTTTCTAATTAGGTGGTGCAGTAAAATTTCAGAATGTAGAATTAATTGTTGAAATATTTTTAAGATTGAATAATTTCCTAAGTTATTTTTATTTGTTACCCAATGTTTTGATATATTTAATAGAAAAATGATGAAATAAATTTTAAAAAAGTAAAACTAAAGTATATTATGTATTTAATTTACGTATTACAAAGTGTTTCTAATTAGTTGTCAACAGCTGTATGTATGTATGTGTATTCTTATTATTACAAATTTATCATTTATAAGTGTTGCTGTAATCAACCTTTGGATAACTATTCAGCTATGTATGTTTTTGTGTTTTTCTTTCATTCTCCTTGGTGTTGATTCGTTGAATCAAACGTTCGTTGATTGAAATCAATCAATCAAATTTTAATAAAATTTGATTGATAAATTGAATAATTTTCGATTTTCTAAAATAATTTTACCTGCATCAAATAAGCTGTGAGTCACTGTATGTATGGCTTTATTCAAACATTTTTGAACTAATTTATTACACAATACAATTGTAATGCAATTTATTATAAAATATTATTAAATTTATGTAAAAAAAGCAAAAATTTGCGTCATGTACAAATTAATAATATTTATGAACATGTTCTTAATCTGAATGAAAAAAGTTTGGGAAAAAAGTCATGTTCGATTAATAATATTTATTACAAAATTCATTCCAATAATGAATTTCTTTTTTCTGTGTATAGAATATGTTGAGTATTTTTTTGCAATTTTAAACAGTAGTTTGTTTAAAAAAATATTTATTTTCTTATATGTAATGAGCAATATAATCTACTTACTTGTTTTAATTTGCAAAAAAATACTTTTCAAATTTCCCCCCTCTAAAACTTAATTCCTCTTACCCATCTTACAACAGTAGCTTTGCATATTAAATTCCACTACAATGTCCTTTCCAACCCATATTTAATTCATACTATCTACATATTATTTTTCCCAAGGAAAAACAACACAATTTTAAGTAATTGAAAATTAAATACCCCACATCCACACAAAAAAAAATATACTTTGACCCATTTCAACAAGAAAATTACTTTCAAATTACTGCTACATTGTTTTGTAGACAAATTCATTAATTGAGATTGATTTTTTATTTTATGTCTTCTCCTTAAAATTGTCTTTACTGCCAAAGGCATAAAATTTCAATTTCAGTTTTATTTTATTTTATTTTTTTGCATTTTAAAATTATATTTACATTGTGTTATATATATTTTGTTTGCCTACTTTTGTATTACAAATACTTAGTACTGGTATTTGTACGAGTATCTGAGAGATTCGCCTGCATCATTTTGTTATCTGCTCTATATAGTTTTCATTACCACAGTGCTAATTGTTTATTAATATTTTATTTTTAATTTTAGTGTTTATTTTATATTATTTTCAAGTTGAGTTGAGTTAATGGTACCATTAAAGTAGACATTGTGTTAAATGTTTAGAAATCATTTAATATTGTATTGTAGATAATCTTGTGATTTGTTTAAGCAACAAAGTTAAGGTTTTTTAATGAAGTAAGAGTTAATACCCTACTATCAGTTTTAATTTTTTGTTTGCAAAAAGAACTTATGGAATGGAATTTCTTAAATACTTACAAATTTGAATAGCAATCCAGATCTTACCTGAAATATAAAGCAAATATTTAATTTATAAAACAAAAGTAGAGTAGTTAACTCCATTTCCAATTGTATTTCAGAATTTTAAAATTTTACACAAATTCTGATATACAATTAGAAATCTCTAAAAAAATCTCTCAACTGTTTTTCAGTTTTTCTAGTAGTAAAATATAGATCCACTTTTTTGGAAATTTTTGAATTTATGGAATGTCGAATGTTTAAGTGATAAAACTGATACCATTTATGAATTTGGTACCTTTTGGTAATCGAATATAATAGGGGTGAAAATGGCGATACACATAATTTTAGTACACTTTCTGCAATTTAAATATACACGCAGAGAAAAAACATGGTTGGACATGGTTACGACAACTATACTATGTTCTCTGTAACAATATATTGTTGTCGTAAACATATAATTATTGTTTTAATTTAATTTAAACAATATTATAGTTACTGTAAACGTTTATATTTTCATCGCAATTATAAATATGAATATGGTTTTCGAACAACTAAATAATGATAATTAGGTAAATATATTATTTTTATGTACAGCCATTAAATGTTAAGTTTATATACGCGTAGTCATAATATGTTCAAGATGTTAACAGAATATGTTTACAACAACTAAATAATAATAAATGTAGGCATAATATGTTTAACATGCAAACAAAATATGTTTACTTTTAATTGTCTGTTTTACCACCATTTATGAGTGTTGGTGTTTGTCTAAGCTATGTTATTTTTACAAGTAAATTTTGAGTGTCTGTAATTCCCATTCGCTCTATAGTTTTATTTGTATATTATCTTTAACTTTCCTAGAGCGAATAATAATAAATTTGATTTAATCAATAATATTTTAATTGTGAATTTATTACTTTAAAACTAAAACCTATTAAAATTTTGTATTTCAAAAAATAAATTTTAATAATAACATGATTATTTTGGATCATAATATGATTTAATTGTATCATAATATGATATTGGGTCATAAATATGATGACTTTGGGTCATATTATGATTGATTTTTATAATAATTTGATTATTTCAGAATATATTATGATACTTTATGATACTAATAATGATCATAATATGTTGCTCTTAGTTTATGGTAACCACAACCATGTTTTTTCTCTGCATATAAATAATATAAATAATATAAAACATATAAATAATATTTCATGTTTGGTACTTTTCGGATAAAGAGTGTACTTGATACATTTTTCTTCTAATATTACTTTATGGTTTTTGGTACTTTTTGATGCTAATATTAGTTTATGATTTTTGTATATTAATGTATTTGGATTCAGTCAAAGGGGACCTGATGGTAAATTATTTTTCTTAAAGAGTACTTTTTTAACTTTTCTAAACTATTTAATCTAGAAACTGGAAATTGGGTTCATAAGTTCCATTTGAGTACTTTTTTTGAATTTACCACATCAATCATTTAGAATTAAATTTAAATGGATATGATAGAAATATTATATTATTTGCTACTTATATATTTATAAGTGATGTAAGAATCCACAAATAAGATATTGTACATTTATTGAAGCCTATTGGCTATTTATTTATCCTAATAGTACTTTTTGTTTTGTAATTTATAAACTGTTTATGTTTTGTTACTTATGTATATTTCACAAAGATAATAAAAATATCATTAATTTGAAATATAATTACATTTCATTTAGGTCATCATCATCTTAACTAATGAATTTCGAAACACTAAATAAGATACATAGAACCCATCAACTTAAAAATGCGAGATAAGAGGACGTATCTTGGTTTTTGGATTTAATAACTAATATGTCATTTTGAAAGGCACTTATCTGTTATTTAGTTATTTAACATTATAGTGGAAATAACTAAGTTTTTTTTCTTCGAAAGTGTCGTATTTCTTTTATCAATCAATCATCATCATATGCGGGAAGTTTTGCTTTACTTCTTTAGTGTGAAAAAAGTACCGCTGAAGCACACCGATTGCTCACCGAAGCTTATGGAGAATGTGTTTCGAATCGTTTTCAACGTGCGAGAGAAGTGATGATTTTTGACACGGAAAACAAAGATGACCCAGGCTAGCCAAATAAGTTTAAAGATTCATGAGGATTGTTGTAAAGCTCAATCTGCAATTTCAAAACGTTTGCAAGCAGGATTCATCTAAAAACAGAAACATTTGGTACCATAAGAATTGAAGCTGGGAGACCTTTAAAGACGATTTTGTATATCCGAAATAATGCTTGAACGCTATAAAAGAATCATTACTTGCGATGAAAAAGAGATAAATTACGATAACTCACAGCGTAAGAGATCGTATGTATGTGAAGCCTGGCCAACTAGACGGATCAAAAGCCAAATATTAATGGCACTAAGGTAATGCTCTGTATTTGATGGGCCTAAAATCGTCATATTTATTATGAAATCTGCTGAAATCTGGCCAGACCATCTCAGGGAACCTGTACAGAACACAACTGATTCGTTTGGAGCTAGTTTGAAACAGAGTATAGTTTTTTGAGTTTCCAATATACATATGGGGGATTTCACGTCAAGTGGACCAACTTTTAAAATAGATGTCTTCCGATCGAGATGAAATTTCCACTAGGTTAGAACTATTGGATAGTAATTCAGACACAATTTTTCAACAAGATCGGTCAAGAACTCTCGGAGTTAGAGGGGGTCAAAATTTTACATTTTGGCCAAACATGTGATTTTTCTCATCCATGTAACTAGTACCTATTGTTCTTAACAAAATGTGTCCCAAATAGTTTAGATAGCTATTTCTTCAATCTTTCGAAAAAAAAAATATTTAAAAAAATAAAAAATGTTTAATAATTTTTTCCGAAATCAAAAACTTTTTGATTTTTTTTTTCAAAATGGGCCTTTTTTTCTTTAAATAAAGCTTAGATATTTTCCTTGAACACCTATTTGGTCGCTTAGTGGGATGCGAGTTCGATATCTATTAAAAAAAATGTTTTGTAACTCAAAACATAAAATTTTTGACTTTTTTTGAAAAATCAAAAACGTTGTTGACTTTTTTTCGAAATGGGTCCTCTTTTAAATTTTTTTTCTATATTTTCCTTTAAGACCTATTTGGTTGCTTAGTGGGATGCGAGTGGGTTATATAGCTAAATAAATGTTTTTTAACTCAATATACAATTTTTGATTTTTTTTGGCTAAATCGAAATTTTTTCCAAAATGGGCCCTCGTTTTAAATTTTTTTTTTACTCATATGAAAGCTTAGGTCCATTCCTTTAAGAGCTTTTTGGTCTCTTAGTGGGATGCGAGTGGGATAGTATCAAAATAAATGTTTTAACACAAAAATTGTATGTTTTGAAGACATCGATTTTAAAATTTGGTTCACTTGACGTGAAATCCCCCATATGTATATACGATATTGGCTTGATTCTTTCTTGGCATCAAAAGATGAGCAGTTATTTTTGCTCGCAATCCAGATGTAGACAGAAAGATGGGAAAAGTTCATAGCTAAAAATTAATACATAACAAATACCGTATTTTTAAGGCATACAGCCAATATTTTTTTTATTTTTCAATATCAATTGACATAGAAACATTAAATTAGCAAGGGACACATGCTTAAGAATTTTAAAAAATTTTAATTAATGTTACTTTTTCTATCTTCTAATATTATTGGGTACTTTTTAATGTTTGTAAACTAATAAACCTTTTATTAACATTTAGCACCTAAGTTTCTGGGTGAGGTATAAATCAGAGAACCTGAATTAAACGCACCATTTTTTACTAAAAGTACTTATTTTTAATTTTTATTAACTAATGAATTTAAAAATATGATTACAGTCAAAATCAATTACATACCAGTGAAGGAAGAACCCACAAATGGGAAATTATAATTTGTATTCGTTTCTAAGCAAAGTAAGAATCAGCAAAGAGAAGGATCCAAATAAAAAAATACCAATATTTTCACTAAAAGTACTTTTTGATTTTGTTATATCAAATGAATCATTTAATTAGTCATATGTATTCTCAGTGATCAAGGATGAGAAATTAGTGGTATTTTTCAATTTTCTAATAGGAATGTGACATTTTGGTACTTTTTTTCTAATGGTACTTTTTGATTTTTGTAACTAATGAAGTTTTTACACACATTTCTAAATTAATGAATCCAAGAACATAAAATTGAGTACATATTTACTGAGAAGAGTAAGAAAATAAATGAATGTTTTATTCATCTGATGGTAAGTTTTGTTTCACCAATATTAATTAACTAGATTAATTGAGTATCTAAAATAAAGGAAATTAACTGTACTTTTTTATCTTTTCTGAGTTGGTTGAGCACAGAATCAATTAAAAGTGAATTTATTGGTACTTTTCCGTTTAGATGGTACTTTTTTTATTTTTCTAAAAAATTACCATAAAAATGCTAAATTTTTAGTGTTACTAATTTCTTTTTCTTTTGGATCCTACAGATTTATTTTTAATATAATAAACACTGACACATATAAGTTAGGAAATATAAAAAAAGTCCCAAAATTTACGCCAGATTTGAAATTGGCGCAGTAAAGTGATGCCAAATAATAATAAGAAAAAATAAAGATGGATCATTTGGAAATAAAATTCAAAAATAATGAATATTGTTTGATCAAAATCATCTTAAGCGATGAAGAACATTATCACCTTGATGGCGTTTGGGGTTCAGAGAATATCATATCATTTGGAAAATGAGGCTGATCAAGCAGTGACTGCTACTTGTGCTCGATATCGCGATATGATCTGTCTAAATTGGACGACATTGATGTGGAAAACATGTAGTTTCATCTAGATAGTGCCATAATTCAAATGCTACATGAGATATATACAGGTCGTTTATTCTCTCGTTTCGGTGATCAGAATTGGGCCCCTAGATCATGTGATTTAACACCATTGGTTTTCATTCAATGGGGTTATTTGAAGTCAGAGGTCTTTGCTAACAAGCCCACAACGTCATCAGATTCTAAGACGATCTAGCTATGTCCTTCCGTCTGTCTGTTGAAAACAAAATAGGGCTCAAACGGAAACTGCTGGTTGAAATTGAAAAAGTAACTCAATGTGACTTTTAGAATTCTTTGTATAAAAAGCAGAATTTTAAATATATGTTCTTATATAATTAAACCCCCCAACTGTAGGGCATCTTACGCAAATACTCTCAAGTAGATTCTCTCACATTTAATTGTTGATTCAAGGCATTGTTTACAAAACCGATTAAGCCCAGTTGGCTGTAGTAAATACATATCTGTTTGTATGCATGTTAATCTATAAAACATCAAAAAAGTGTTAACTATTATTTAACATTATTTTCATACATTTAGTTATAGACTATTAAATTTATAATTTATGTAAATACACAGACACATTTAGCTGTTGTTAATCGTAATTGATAGTTATCATTCAAAGTCTCATGATACTTATTTGAAAAAAAAAAAAACAATTCAAATTATATTGTAGTTGTCGTTACTTTTTTTCTAGCTTCATTTTCTTGTTTTCTGTTCAGTTAGTAGTAGCAAAATGTTGAACAAAAAAAAAAAAAGAAAACACAATTTTAAAATTTAATTAAAAGTTGTTCTGTTTTAATCTGTGTATGCAGTTTTAATTTTAAAATAATGTTTATTTTCATATTGCGGGATTAATGGAATTAGTTTGCTGCAAGTTTGCCTGCAATGTAAATGTTTGTCTCTATCGTCTTTTTTCATCTCATTTTAACTTTTGTTATATTTTTTTTTTTTTTTTGTGTGTAATTTTATAACAATTAAAATGATGTCGGTTATAATAAACATTCGAGTAAATACAGAAAGAAACTTACATGATGATGGGTGATTGTGTTTTCTAATTTTTCTATAATTCTTTAGGGGTTAGAGAAAACAGTTTTATAATAATGTTGATATGATGAGTTTGGTATTTTAAGGATTTGTTTTAAGTTTATTTAGTAAATGGTTGGGGGGTTATTGCTCTAGAAATGTAATGACAGGTGAAGTAAAAGATGCTAAAATAGTTATTGTTATATTTTATAAAAGAGTCCACTCAACCGTTATTAAACTACATAAAGCGCCTTCTAAAAATAATATTTTTTAATATAAAAAAAAATTTAAATTTTTTCTTCAAAATTGGCCAAGTATTTGAAGTACCTAAAGAATTGTATTGGCTCTGTGCCTTTAAATGAGCCAATTTGTCATTTAGTTTTTTTCAGAAACATATACAATTCAAGCCCGAATAATTTGTTCTTTCTCTACGAAAAATAATATGAAAAAACTAAGCCCTAAAAGTGAGTAAGCAAAAAACTTATACACCATTTTAGTTTTTTCGTTGCAAAAATCATAACTTTTAAACCAAATAAGATAATTAAAAACTTTAAAAGGCATATGATAGATAATTGATTAGCCTATGAAATGAGAGTTTGAAAATGGTTCTACGCCATTCATGTGCCTACTTATGGGTTAGCAAAGTTGAAATTTGTTGAAAAATCAATTTTATGGGAAGTAAAATAAAATATTTTTTAAAATTTTTGATTTTTTATGTGTCTTTTTAAAGGGTTTTATCACTTAAAATTATTTCAGATAAGATTTAATTTTTTTTTTAATTTTTGTAAAATATTCAAAAAAAGATTAATTTTTTTTACTTTAATTTTTATTAAAATTTTGCTACAATCCCTAATATAGATAGATAATGGGTTTTCACGTTTATATGTCATAAATTTCCCGAAAATTGCATGCAACAAATTTTTGAAAACTTTCCTTTTTTCAAAATTTTACCTCTTGTAAAAAATGGGGCAGGACGGGAAGCAAATTATCTAAAAATGGTATTTTTTTTTAATATTAAAAATCAATCAACTTTGAAGGGCTATAGTTTCTCCACAAAAAATCTGATTGTAATAAGAGTAGCATATTTGAAATCGTTGGACAACTTCCTGTAAAATAGGTTTATTCAATACCTCAATTATTTTACAGGCGTGACTGTACGATCGGGCTTGACCCGAACATACTTACACTAAGTAAAAGAGCAAAAAAAAATTTTTGAGTGATTTTCGGCAGTGGGCCTTATATGGGAGCTATGATCAATTATGGACCGATCACCATGAAATTAGGTCGTGTGATTTATGTCTATATTAAATTTAACTATGTTGAATTATGTGTGTATACCAACATTTTTAAGCGATTTATGCACGTTAAAGTGATTTTCGGAAGCGGGTCTATATGGGAGCTATGACTAATTATGGACCGATCGTAACAAAATTTGGTGACATGAATTTTGTATATATAAAACTTATTTGGAGCGGAATTTGTGGATATACATATATAAATTAAACATTTATGACCGATAAAGTCCAATTTCGGGAGGTCATTTGTATGGGGGCTAGGTGAAATAATGGACCGATTTCAGCCAGTTTCAATAGGCCCTGTGCCAAAAAAATAAAATGTATCAAATTTCATCGAAATATCTTCAAAATTGCGACCTGTACTCTGCGCACAAGGTTTACATGGACAGCCAACCAGCCGACCAGACGGACGGACGGACATCGCTTAATCGACTCAGAAAGTGATTCTAAGTCAATCGGTATACTAATATTTTTGGGCGTTACAAACATCTGCACAAACGCATAATACCCTCCCCACTATGGTGGTGTAGGATATAAACCTCGGGTATGTTACATTTTTAAAACGATCCTATTTCTTCGTTTGTGTTACGATTACACACTTAGAATATTCTCATCGAGCACTATAAAAACTTATAAATTATCTCGTAAAAAGAATTTTTAAAAAATAAGGACTAGGACCAAAGTTATATGCATTCGAATTTTAAAAAGGCGACTTTTTGCTAATTTTTTGTGCAAAAAGGGCTTTTTTCTTTTTAAGTTATCGCAAAAAATTTCTAAAAGGATGTATAGGGAATTTATACTTTATTAAAAGCTAACTTTTCATAAAATATGTTAAATTAACAAAAAATTTAAAATTGTTGATACCGAGGGGACCACGTCCATTCAAACAATGTCTTTTATTTTATAAAAAAAATCATCTTTAGGGCAAAAATTCCCAAATCGCATATTCGATATCAAAATATAGTAACCGATCTTGGATGGTCCAATATGTTTTTAATTATTTTGTAACGGGTTCCGATAACCTCGACACTGGTATGGATATTATAGTCAAAAAACTAAAAATTCCAATTTTTGGAATTTTCAATACTTTTTTGGGAATTTTTTATTTTTCCATTTTAAATACAAAATTCTGTATAATTGTGAAATTTCACTAAATACTATTCATAAATAAAAATTTAATTTCAATTTGAAACATTTTTTGCGTAGATACAAATTCAATAAAAAAAATGTTTGTCATATTTTTCAAAAAAGTATTCCATGAATTTTTTAATTGTGCAAAGCAGACAAAATCCTCTATCCACAGATATATAATATGTCTGCCTTATGTTTTTTACGTGACAAATTAATTAAGTAAAAATTTACCCCTGATGGGTCCATGAGGTCCAACTTCAAAACTTAAACACGACAACACTTTCACTTTGTGCATGTGAAATTTCATTCAAATCGGACTTACCGTTTAGAAGTTACATATTTATTTTTATACCCTACACCACCATAGTGGGGAGGGTATTATGCGTTTGTGCAGATGTTTGTAACGCCCAAAAATATTAGTCTAACACCCACCTTAAAGTATACCGATCGACTTAACGATCGACCTAATTTCATGGTGATCGGTCCATAATTGGTCATAGCCCCCATATAAGGCCCATTTCCGAAAATCACTCAAAAATATAAATTATTGAAATTTTAAAAGAAAAATGTTTTTGCTCTTTTACTTAGTATAGGGTATTATATGGTCGGGCTTGACCGACCATACTTCCTTACTTGTTTTAAATATAGTACCCTCTGAATGGAACATAAAGACCAAATTATTTTTCAGATACTCTTATTTTTGCAAAATCTATTCTACTCTATAGGCGTACAAATGTCACGTACGATGATATGGAATTGCCCATATTTGAAATCGTTGGACAGTTTCCTGTAAAATAGGTTTATTGAATACTTTTTAGGGGCACATGAAATTTTTGATTTTTTCAACCTCACTGATTTTACATGCGCCACTGTGGGACGTTGACAAATCGACAACGTTTGGTGTTATTTTGACATCATACTGATTGATACTTTAGTTTGAAATCAATTAGAATTTAAAAATAAATTTTAAAAATATTAGGATTCTGTAATTTATATAAAATGTCTTAGCCGTTTGTTTGTCAGAAAAAATTCTATAAAAATATAAATTTCTTATGATAGATTTGTATTTCCTACTATGTATTTCCCACTTTCACTAAACTTATGAAAGTAAACTTTTTACAAATCAATTGACTGCTCCTTTGCTTTCCAAATTTTACTATTTTTACAAAAATTGGAAATTTCCTAAAAAAAAATAGTGAAAAATACTAAAACTAGCATGCACTCGAACAAATCAATTGATTTCCAGTAGTCTACACAAGTGAACTATTTGAATATGAGTAGCAAATCAAACATTAAGTAAACACATTCCCAATTCTTGTAATATTTGAAAAAAAAATTCATACCATAAAATGCTCAACATGAACTTGACCTATTTTTTCTGCTGCTAATCTCTCATGTAAAAGTGAATAGAAACCAATTGAAATATTAAATATTTAAACTAGAATAAAATGAAATTAAATAAATTAGAGAATATAAAGTGCACCCCCATACATAGATGTTTTTTTTATTTTATTTTTATATGTTCTACCCCTTTAACGAAAATTTACAAATTGCATTAATACACAGTACAAAAATATAAAAAAAATAGTAAAACGAGGTAGAAACAAATATTAAACGCCAAATTGCCACAGCCATGCAGAGCAAACATTTTAGAAAATGAACTGGACAAAAAAAATAACCAAGCAGCAATTTTAAAAATTTAAAATAAAATTATCTTCTGCTAAATAAATTCAACTAAACTAAAGCGAAGTGCAAATAGTTTTAAAATGTTGTATGTGAGAAGAATATAAGGTGTTATCGAATTGTTGAAATACCCTAAAACAACTAAGAACATACATATACCCATTTCACTACGACTTTATATAATGAAATCGACATTGAACATTTGCTAAAAAAAACATTCGAGAACGACTATCGAGGAGAAAAGAGAACGATCTCATATGTAGTTCAGTATTTTTTTTATTTAGAAGGTTCGTTGGTGATTTTCATCGAATCTTTAGCATTCACAATTGTGAATCGTTCATAACATATTTAGCGATTCGATCTCAATATTAAAAAAGGTCTACCGGTATCGAAATATATTCGCCAGAGTTATTATTAACAGTTGAGTTTCGATATTGCTATAGATTCGCAGTTAATAGTATTTCATAGAATCATTCGTGAAAATTTCTTAAGTAAATCGTTTGAGAAATATTCGTTTTTTTTTCAAAAATATTAACATTCACAATAACGAACTATTCACAATAAAATCTCGAATCTAAAATATTTGAGAAATTATGGATAGCATAGTAACACAAAGTTTTCTTTCACCGTTTTGCATTTAATATTAAAAGCATAGCGATATAATGTTTTTGTCGAAAATATGACCTAAAATATTATTTAAAAAAAAAGAACAAAAAATAAATCAAAGTAAAAAACCGACCTTTGTTTATTTGATGTCAATGCTAAAGGTTATATATAATGACAAATAATAGATGTGATAAGGAAAGATTTTGACAACAATGATTTGACAGAAGAAATTTGTTTCCCGGGTTATCATGAAATTAACCTCTTGCTAATATTCACTAAACAATTTATTTCAACAATCTTAAACTTAAATATTTAATAAAAACAAATGTTTGTTTAAACACAAATATTAGTTGAGTGATAGTAAGTTTTAAAAACAATCTTTAGCAATATCGTAAATCAACTTTGTTATAGTAAAAGCTAAGCTGAACGTAATTTCGAAATCAAAAGATTTGCTGACACAAACTGAGTAACAAATAGGCTTTAGGATCTCGTTCTCTTGACGTCTCAGATAGACAGATGTTTTCGAATGTTTTGTTTGAGAAATTGTTTGAGGCTATTGCTAGTACGAAGAGGTTCTTTAAGAAATTATATTTAAAATAAATTTAAATAAATAGAGAACGTATAAACAACTAGTGAGAACAGGCAGATTTATAAATATACAGCGTTAGATAAGGTTTAAGAGTTGTTCGACTAAAAACATTTCGTTTTTATACTTAGAATCCAATAAAAATAAAAAATTAAACTTTTTTATACAAAATGCTCAAAAATCTGTGCCCGTATTATATTGGTAGTGGATATCATAAGGTTCGGCAAAGTCTTGTTATTGTTTAATATCACTTATTTCGTCTCATATAATTGAATTTAGGTGTTATTTCGGATGAACTAAATCCAATTCACCTTACTGAGCACGAAAGCTAAATGGCATATTTTACATACGATTTTATGTAAAAATTTTCTTTTCAACAAAAACATCTGCACGCAGTCTGAAAAACGAGTAGACACCAGTGAATTATTTGATTTTTTTAATATAATGAAAAATCATTAGATTCCAACCTAAACCTGTTTTTTCAGATCCCAAACTAATACTCAGCCGAATTTGTAACAAACTTAAACTTTTAAATTTGAATCGATGTATAGATTTTATGATCGTCATTATATTTAAAAAATCATATACATAATTCAAATGGCTTTTGAGGCTGTGTGTATTTCGAAAGTTATCTGAGATCATAAATAAGTGGTCCTTCCGTAACTTGGCCATTTCTAATGTTAAATTAAATTCCGAGTCATGAATGCGACATTTGCATGTCTTTGAAGAGAAAACATAATAAATAAATTTTTTGAAAATTGTTTTCCTGTTTCCATTTATCTGTAAAACTTTAGTAGCCATATATTTTGTTTACAATATATTACTAATAAACATGGATTCAAAAACGCTACAAAAAAATATAACTTTTTTTCGACTGCAGCCAGAAAAATGGAAAAAAATCTGTGATTTGAAACATAATTATTTTTTCTGTTGATAATTGTCATGTTAATATATTGGATTTTGTTTTGTTATTAGAACTTTTAATATGATTGAGAACGTTACATTTACGTTAACAAAATAAACAAAAGCTTCGTATTTATTGGGTGTAAGACTTAAAAATGCGGGATGTTTTCAAATTTCTGGCTTTTGTTTTGAAGCATTTGTACAATATAAATTTATTCAAAGTATTGGCCATTGTTCTGGCAACATATGGATTCCGAGCCAAGAGAACTGCTCATCTTTTGAGGCCAAGAACGAATCAAGCCAAAGTCAAGCATATCCCAGAGAGAGCGTTCTGCTTCGATCGAAACAAATAGAAGTCGGACGGCGCACTGTCTGGACTATAAAACGGGAGAAGCAAAATTCCCCAACCACTAATTTATAGTTTTTAACAGGTTTTGTAAAATGTAGCTCAGCGTTGTCATGATGGAATATTACGGTTTCATGTCTGCCATATTCTGGGTGCTTTTTGGCTAATGCTCTCTTCAAACGAATTAGTTGGGTTCGGTACAGGATCCTTGTGATTTCAGCAGCTCATAATAGATATAATTACCTTAGAACCATGGATATTTGGCTTTGGTGTCGATTCAACTGGTTGGCCGGGCTTAACATACGATCTCTTACGCTTCGGGTTATCGTAATGGATCCATTTTTCAGCGCAAGTAATGATTCGGTGCAAAAATGATTTTCTTTTATAGCGTTCTAACATCATTTTGGACATGTAAAATCGTCTTTCAAGGTCGCTCGGCTTCAATTCGTATGGTACCCAATTTACCAGTCCTTCATCATATGAATAGTTGTCACAAACATATATTTGTTTACTGCAACCATATATATGGTTGATACAATCATGTGAATCGTAAATTAATCATATTATGGTTACCACAATCATGTAAATGTTTACTGTGACTATAATATAGTTAAAAAACTTGTAACAATATTGAAATGGTTACAGTAACCATGCCCAACTATATTTTTTCTCTGCGTGCATAATACCCACTTTGGAACCACACAAACAATCTGTCGTACGTTGAAACCGATGAAACGCATTCACCAAAAGCTTCGGTGTGCTTCAGCGGCACTTATTATCAACTTAAAGAAGTTATACACACTTTAATTATACACTTTCTGGATTATTCTTAGCGGCCAAAACTAGTATATTCGAATTCTAGAGCTTTCGATGTTAATGTAAGCATTTAATGTTGTCATACTTAAAAACAATGCTAATCAACCTCATGCTATCAACATTTTTGATAAGTAGAAGTTTCTGCTGATGGATATGTTCATAAATGTGATGAATGTTGCAGGCAGTCGTTACAGACCATTAAATACAAATCGCTATTGCAAATTCGTAACAATCGGCGACACGAAACATACAGCTGGCCAAACAATCAAGACATTTAGCGGTCGCGTAATTTCTCGATTTAACGAAGTCAATTCAAAATATGCCCTAAAAATTTAAAAAATATGCAATTATATTTTTGTGCAGAAACATAAAATAATTAACTATGGATCACTCAATGCCCAAAAAATACACAACAGAGTTCCCAGCAGTATACTAACAATTAAATTATAATTGTTCTTCTGAAAAAACGATGAATATGTTATTTCTAATATTTAGGGATTAACATTTGCTTAACGTCATAATCTTTAAAGCCTCCACCATTCGACTTGCCTTTTAAAATCATTAAAATGTTGATCGTGCTGTAAAGTAGCATCCAACCTTAATTTTATGCTCTTAACAAATGCTTATGATGAGCAGTAACTGTGCGTTAATATGTATTTTGAAGTAAAACTAAGAAAATATGCATTATTAATAAAATATAAAAAAAACGATTCCATTTTACAGCAAAATCTGTGATTCGGATAGATAATTAGTGTAAATTGTATTTGTACGTTCGAGAAAAAACATGCATTTACATATAAATCCGCCCCCTTATTATGTTACAACCTCAACGACAAACTAAATATACCCCATTTAATACAGCAAATGGAGGTTATAGAAACAACACAATGATATACAACATGCTACATATCTAGACTTGAATACATTTTGATACTCGCACCTCGTACAGCGAATACTTTGGTATCATGTCAAATACAATCACTATGTAGGTACTAAAACAAAACAAACACACAACCACACATATATCAAACTAAACTAAACTAAACATTTCAATAGTTGGAGAGAGTATATGACGGATGAATTAATGGACGGATAGACCGACTGTCAGATAAACAAAAAGACTTTTTGCTTGTACCAAGCAAAAAAACTAAAAAAAAAAAACTGAAATGAAAATATATAAATGACGAAGTGACTGACCACTTTGACGTGTTTTTGCTACATTTTTTGTGATAATGTCTTCTCGTTTAAACTTTAAGAGAGCGAGTGACGATTTAATTTAAAATTTTCATATGGCTGGCGATAGCAAATAGAAACTCATCCATTCAAATAGAAATAAGACAATTTTCACATGCTCACATCAACAGCAAAATAAAAAAATATAAAAACAACAAGAATGAACAAAATAAAATCGCACATACGCTGCGATAAATTCACATAGAATGTGAAAAAAATTTAAAAGGCTTTTAACGTCTGCTAAGAACAGACGTATTTCCAACACAAGACCTACCAAATAAAAAACTTAAACACCCCCAATAGGTTGAAAAAACCAAAAAAAAAAAATAAAAAAACGAGAAAAATTTTGTTGACAGCTACAAAGAGAAACTAGTGTCGTGCATAAGGAATTGATGGTTGTTGTGTATTGTGCAGGATCAATTCCTTTTTGTTAGTGTCTTCTCATATATACCAACCGTGCACTCAAAACTTAAATCCTGTTAATAATTCCCAAAACGTGTTCATCTAACTAAAAGTGTTAATTTAAAGTTCAAATAGACCAACCTATAGAAGAAGAAAAAAACATGTCCTTTTCATTTCCTTGAAATCCTTTCAAATAAATAAAGTGCATAAAAAAAGAGTATCTCTCTCCCTCACAAAAGGAAAACAGTGTTCTTATAAATATAAAATAAATAAAGCAGCAAAATCCTCAATTGAATCTTGTTGCCTTTAAGAAACGGTAAAAGCATCTTCTTATTTCATCAGCAGACAACAACAAAACAACAACAGTGACAATGCATTCTGCTGCTAAACAGACGGGCTTCGTGGCCCTCATGGTTGTGCAAATCATTTTCCTGGCATTATATTGGTGGTTCGTGCGTTACGATAAAAGTGCAATGCCAATTGACAGAGAAACTGAAGCTGAAGCACATGAACAGGAACCATCCAAATATCCTCGTAAGTATGATTTTAATTGAAAGAGGGAGCAAATAAAAGCAATACCAATGAAGGGGTTACATACTTTTAATTTTGTCAAAGCCTTTAAGGCTGCATAAACTATGTATTCTTTAATGCAGACCATAAGTTTTGCGAGGGAAAATTTAATGTTATTGAGTTTTTTCTTTAAGTTTCAGTAAATTTTAATTTAAGTTCTCTCTATCCACTAGACTCTGGTTTTAAATCAGATTACTATGGAAATAGATCTCCTAGTAATAAGCAATTTCGAAATATTTTGGAAATAAAGCTGATATTTCTAACTGGGTGATCCGTTTAACAAAGCAGAGGAGTATTCGAGTTTAAATTTTGAAGACGGATCCACAGGCACCCAGGAATAGCGATGCTTGCAAATTGTTTGTGGTTCATCCAAATTTCCAAGATTTTAATAAGTTGTGCTCTTTATCTCTTATAGTAATTTAAATTTTCATATCTTAGTCGTCGGGCATTTTCAAAATATGAGGGGAATTTATCTCCGATTTTAATAAAGTTTTCTGTTAATGAAACATGAATAAAAAAAATCCTATGCAAAAGTTTCAAAGCAATGTCTTTACCAGCCCAAAAAGAATCGATTTTTATGACCTAAGTATGTCACTAAAAGGCATCTTAACACGGGTAACTTTAAAATAGAAAACTCTTAACATATGTGCAATTCCATGTCATCGTACGTGACATTTTGTAGTTTCTGAAAAAACAATTTGGTGTTTATGTTCCATTCAGAGGCACTATATTTAAAAAAAAATAGTAAGTTCGTTCGAAACATTGTTGTCCAAAATATAGAGCCAAATAAGGGTGACATAAAACGGAAGTAATTTCTTTTAATTTCTTTCACTAAACTAAAAATGTTTCCTTTACAATACTTCATGTTTAAATAAAAACAATCATTGGATCATGATTTTATAATAAATATAATTTAATATCGTACGTGACATACCGTTCGTCCCCTCAATAAAACAATAGTGTAAAAGCATATCGAGCCCTTAGCTCCAAATTATCGTAAGCGACAAAACACAAATTTTACAGGAGAAGGTTTTTTTGATTATTTTGAAATTTATACATAGAATTAAAAATGTTATAATGCGATATAATATAATTTCGTTCAAGCTGTTTGTCTATTTTTCAAAAAATATTGATAACTTTTGACAATTAAAAATTCATAGACAAATATGAAAAACATGTTTTTATTGAATTTTTGCATAGATAAAAATTTTTCGAATTGAAATTAAATTTTTATTCATAAATAGTTTTTAATGTAATTTCACAGTAGATTTTTTTATTTAAGATGGAAAAATAAAAACGAATTTTGAAATTTATTATCAGCAATCCCGCAATTCCCAAAAAAGTGTTGAAAAATTCCAAAAATGGTTATTTTTAGTTTTTTGGCTATAATATCCATACCAGGGTCGGTGTTATCGGGACCCTTTACAAAATAATTAGAAACATATTGTGCCACCTATAATTGGTTACTATATTTTGATATCGAATACGCGATTTGAGAATTTTTGCCTAACATTTTATTTTACATAAATAATAGGTGTTTTTTGAAAGGACTTGGTCCTCTCGGTAACAACAATTTTGAAATTAGTTTTCCTTTAAAATATTTTATGAAAACTAAGCTTTCAGAAAGTAGAAATTCTTATACATCCTCTTAGAAATTTTTTGCGATAACTTAAAAAAAAGTAGCGAAAAATTGCTTTTTAAAATTTTTTTAAATTCAAATGCATATAACTTTGGACTTAGTCACCATTTTTAAACAATGCTTTTTCCATTTGACAAATATTGAATTGAAAAAGGGAAAGAATTTTATAGACTTTGATGTATTTCAATTCATCTATATTATTTTTTTAACAGTCCTGATTTAAATACGAACTTTATGGGCATAATTTCAAAAACTAAGAAAATTATAATATTTGGTTTGTTTTTTCTTGGAACTGCGGGATTTTGTTGTTCCTAAATCGTGTATTTGTATCCACCTTTAAATTTTGTATTCCAAAGTTTATCATGTAATAAATTTCATTGCGATAGCTTAACGAACAAATCTTTTATTATTTATAAATTCTCCAATTTCACATTTTATGTCCAAATATGCAGTATTTTTTTTAATATCGGTGGCTATTTAAATTAGATTTCTACTAAAAATACGACTTTTGTGTAAAAAATGCTCTTTTCGATCACAAGAAAGGAATTTCAAATCAATATTTTGCAAGTCCAAGAATAATTGACTTTAAAGTGGAATTTTACAGAAATTTTGAAATTGATAGATTTGTAGTTTAGAAAAAAAAATTTACAAATGTAGCATAATTTTATTTTGTTCTTAGCCAATAATCACCAAAAATCAACCACTTAAACATTTTGTTGGAATTTGACTTGAAAAAATCAAATATTTTTCAAACAATAAACATATGACTTGAATTTATGTTTAATTTTCACTGTAAAATGCTATTGAAATCAATTGGTATTCAAGTTGAAAGCAAGTGTAATTCAAGCCTTGAATTATAGTCAAGCAATTGAATTACAGTGGTATTACACTTAATTTCAATAGCATTCTCCAGTAAAAAGGAAACATAAATTCAAGTCATATGTTTATTGCTTGAAAAATATTTAATTTTTTCAAATATTTTTCAAGTTTAAAACGTAATTACATTTGCATTCAAGTTAAATTCCAACAAAATGTTCATGTGCTTGAATTTTTGGGGCTTTTGAATGCTATTGAAATAGTGTAATTCAATTACTTGACTATAATTCAAGGCTTGAATTACACTTGCTTTCAACTTGCATTCCAATTGATTTCAATAGCATTCTCCAGTGAAAAGGAAACTTGAATTCAAGTCAAACATTATAGTGTTAATACAATTGAATTCCAGCCTTGAATTACAATGAAATTCAAGTAGGAATAATAATTGAATTCAAGCTTTGAAATACAGTTTAATTCAATCTTCATTTTTGACTATTTCTGAGCGCTAGATGAATATATTGCATTCTATGTGCTGACGAAACAATTTGTTATTCATTTGATATTGATATTCATTTGATTTGTTATTGTTAGTTACCATTTTACTCACTGTTTCATTTTGACGGACGACTTGCTTATTTATTGTTTTATTGTGCAGTTTTCTTGTAGATTGATTTCAATTACTTCTTATTTTTTTTACAAAATTGATTAATATTTATTATATGTTTAAGAAAAAAGAAAACTTTTAAAATATGTTCAGACATTTTATAATTTGAAAAGTACTTGAAAAAGAGACTGAAATTCAAGTTCAATTCCAATTAAATTTTCAATACTTGAATTTAAATTTATTGGGTGTTGATTGGGTAATATCTTTACACACATTATTCTAATATAAACAAGTGAGAATCGGTATAGTGTAGAGGGTACAGCACGAACATATAATAATGTAATTCAAGCCTTGAATTATAGTCAAGCAATTGAATTATAGTTGTATTACACTTTATATCAATAGCATTCTCCAGAAAAAATAAACATAAATCCAAGGCATATGTTTTTTTTTTTTGAAAAATGTTAAATGTTTTCAAATATTTTTTAAGTGCTTGAATTTTCAGTCTGGTGCTTATTGGGATATATTTTATTTAAACCGCAAAGGAAATAGCTTTTTCTGTGTATAGTATATGTTGCAACCACTTACAGGATTTAGGGAAAGTATAAAAATCCTAATATTGTATATGAGTTACAAAACATGCATCTGACAGATAATGTTATTCGAAGACATTTTAATGTGGTGGATACCTATAATTAAATGGGAACAAAACGAAAAATTTCGAAATCGCTAATATTTGATATACATTTAACCTTTATGTCAACAGCAGAACTGCTTTACGCACGCCAACAGCAACATACCTGGGTATGTTCATACGTTTTGAATGGTGTATGGCTGCCGTTAGCATAAAAATACCAGTTTTACCCTTACATTTAATCATTGTTTTTTAAAAAAAGTGGTTGTATATGTATGACAAAAAATGCTTTTTATTGAGTTTTTGCAAAGATACAAATTTTTCAAATTAAAATAATATTTTTATTTATCGAAATTTTTCGGTTTAATGAAATTTTACAGTTATATACACTTTTCTAATAGATCTAGAAAAATAAAAACAAATTTTGAAATTTATAATCAGGAATCCCGTAATTCCCAAAAAAGTTTTGAAAAATCCCAAAAATGGGATTTTTTAGTTTTTTTGCTATAATATCCACACCAGGAGCGGGGTTATCGGAACCCTTTACAAAATAATTGAGAACATATTTGGCGTTCTAAAATAGGTAAATTTATTTTGATGTCGACTATGCGATTTGAGGATTTTTGCCCTAAATTTTAATTTTACATAAAAAATAGGCGTTATTTGAATGGACCTGATCCCCTCCATATCAAAAATTTTTAAATTTATTTTCATTTCAAATATTTAGTGTAACGTTAGCTTTTCAAGAAGCATAAATTCCTAATACACCTTCTTTGAAATTTTTTAGATAACTAAAAAATAAAAAAAGTACTTTTTTCCCAAATACTAGCGTAAAATCAAATTTTTAATTTTTTTAATTCAAATACATATAACTTTAGACTCAGTCACGATTTTTGAATAACTCTTTTTTTTGTCGGACATATACATTTGTTATTAGTCCAATAAAAGAAAAATGGAGAAAATCGGGATGTATTTGGTCCCGCTTTTATCAAAAATGTGGAGTAGGGTGGGTAAAAACGTTGAAAAAATACTATACTTTTCAATTTAATAATTATACCCTACACCACCTAGTGTGGATGGTATAATGCGTTTGTGCAGATGTTTGTAACACCCAAACATTTTGGTCTAACACCCGCCTTAAAGTATACCGATTGACTTAGAATCACTTTCTGAGTCGATTAAACGATGTCCGTCCGTCCGGTTGGCTGTCCATGTAAACCTTGTGCGCAGAATACAAGTCGCAATTTTGAAGATATTTCGATAAAATTTGGTACATATAATTTTTTCGGGCCAAGGACCAAACTGGCTGAAAACGGTCCATTATTTCACCTAGCCCCCATACAAATGTCCTTTCGAAATTGGACTTTATCGGTCATAAATGTTTAATTTATATATGTATCTACACAAATTTCGCTCCAAATAAGTTTCATATATACAAAATTCATGTCACAAAATTTTGTTACGATCGGTCCATAATTAGTCATAGCTCCCATATAAGGCCAACTTCCGAAAATCACTCAAAAATATGAATTATTAAAATTTTAAAAGAAAACTGTTTTTGCTCATTTACTTGGTGTAGGGTATTATATGGTCGGGCTTGACCGACCATACTTTTTTACTTGTTATATTTGCATGCATTTTACTATGGATACCCAGGTGCTGTTGACGTAAGGGTGGAACTTTGTAATTGGGTTTCATCTTCCAAACGGATGATCCTATCCTAACCAAACATTTTCAAAATGCAAAACATACCCAGGTATGTTGCCGTTGACATAAAGGTTAAATTTCGCCAGAATTTCAAAAAAAGAAAATCGATATTGAACAAAGGATATCTCAGAAAAAACATCTTCCATTTTCCAAAAATTTTACTCATGATTAAACACATTAATATTAATCAGAATGGGATAATGGGGGTTCTCATACAATGGGATATAGAATGTTTATTTAAGTCGATATAAATTGATAAATCATTAAAAAAATTAATTGACGTACAATTTGCATTTCCCCAATACGTAAGTATTTTTAATTTGTCAAATTATTTTTCCAAAATCCAGCTAGTTTTTCCAGAATGTATTAGTGCTTTTCACTGATTATTTCTAAACAATTTAGAGTAATAATCATTTCAGTAATTAAAATTTAATCATACAGATATTAATTAGAACCTATTGGTTGAATTCGATTGGTAACAAATATATTTAAGGAAAGTTTTTAAAATTAAATTTCAATTTAAAAACTCATTAGTGTTATCAACAATTACGATTATAATGTTTGAAGTGTTGCTTTAGGCAAATTGGTTATTTTCATTAAGTCCATTCGATTAAAATCTCATTCTATCTATTTTATTTTACATATACCGACTTCTTAGTCATAATAATAATATTTAGTTCATCTAGATTGTACATATTTTTGACGTAGTTAGTAGTCGATTATTTATTAGTTTTTTTTTTTATTTTTTTATGTAGACATCATAAATTTCTTAGTTATTTTTTTTATTTATAACCCATTTTTTAAGGTGATAAATATTTGCTTATGTGTTTTTTACTATTTTCGTTTTGTTTTATTAATTTTATATTTAAAACAATATTTAAACAATTGCTGTGAAAATATTTGAAAACATATGTTTGTCATAAAAGTAAATCTTTAATGTTTCCTAAGAACATAAATTGTTTAGTGTTGATATGTTATGTAAGATGTTTTAATTATTTATTTATAAATTAATTTGTGAAATATACAGGGTTTATTACAGGGTAATCAGCGTCTAAGAAAATATTTTTATTTTTACCCCCATTAACACGAAGTCTGGTTATGTTTTAACTAATAGTTATACTGACAGTTTTCATACAAAAATAATTTTAACCGACAGTATAACTATTAGTTAAGGCTTAACCAGACTTCGTGTTAATGGGGGTTAAACATTTTTTAAATTCGATTTGATTATCACACATGACATTGTTTTTAGCAGTAAACGTTAGCCACCCTATATTTCCAATCACCCTGTATTTGTTGAAAATATTTATTTATGTTTTTTTTTTAGAAAATTCCTGTGTTTTATGTTTTTTGTATAAACAATTTCCAATAATTTATTAATTAATCAATGAATAAATTATAATGTACAAAGAAAAATTGTTATACACTTGATATAGTCTTAGAAATTTAGTTATTTTAATAAATTTAAAATTGTTTATAAAATAGCTGATTAAGCATGGTACTCAGTTGGAAGCAAAAATAAAAAAGAAATTTATGTAAAATTTAAAGTTTCTACTTAAATTATTATAGAAAATTCCAAAAGTACCATTAGAAAAACGAAAAAGTTCTATTAGGTCCCGCTTTTTGGTACCAGTTATATTATTAAGTCCTCTTATGCTTCATTGTTATTTAATTTTTGTATGACTGGAGAAGCCAAAGTATCAAAATTGCATTTTTCATGTTTTAATCCTTTTTGGTACTTTTTGCAAATTCAAAAAGTACCATTAGAAAAACGAAAAAGTACTATTAGGTTCCGCTTTTTGGTATCATTGATATTATTAAGCCCTCTTATACTTCACTGTTCCTTCACTCACAAGCATACTAGCTAACTTTTATTTTGAAATTTCAAAAAGTACCATTAGAAGAATAAAAAAGTACTATTAGGTCTTCCTTTTTGGTAGCACTGCTATTACTAAGCCCTTTTATACGTAATTTTTACATCAACTGCAAGCATACCAGCTAACTTTTATGTTGGAAAGTTCAATAGTTTAAAGTATTAAAAGAGTATCATTATAAGAAAAAGTACTTACATCCTTTAAATTTAAAATTACTTTTTTTTGGACGAAAGCATTTCTGACACAGATATGTCTCAAACGATTAAAATCTACGATCATTTGCTCCAGAAAAAATACGTTTTAAAAAAGTACAAAAACTTACCCCTTTTTGTTACTTTTTGTAAATTCATGAAGTACCATAGAAGAAAGTAAAAGTACTATTAGGTCTCTCTTTTTGGTACCATTGCTATTATTAAACCCTCTTATGCCTAATTGTTAATTCACTCACAAGCATACCAGCTAACTTCTATATTGGTAAGTTCAACAGTTTAATATATTAAACAAGTAAGAGTGGTATATTCGGCTGTGCAGAATCTTATATACCCTTCACCAAATTATACTTCAAAATTTTAAATATTTTTAGGTAAACAAAATTTATTTTTTCCAGTTGTTTTTTAAATTTTTTGGAAAAATTTTTTTTCGATTGTTTTTTAAATTTTTTTTTTTACATTTGTTTTTTTAAATTTTAAATTTGTTTTTTTAAATTTAAAATTCTTTTTTTTAAATTTAAAAAATTTTTTTTTGTTTTTTCTATTTTTTTGTGAAAAAAAAATTCGGGTTAAAAAATATTTATTCCGATTTTGACCCATTGTAGGTCCAACTTACTATGGTCTTATATACGTCGTTGCAAATGTCTTTGAAATATCTATCATTAGATATCCATATTGTCTATATTAATGGCTTAGTAATCCAGATATAGGTCAAAAATAGGTCAAAAATCGAGGTTGTCCTGGTTTTTTCCTCATATCTCAGCCATTTGTGGACCGATTTTGCTGATTTTAAATAGCAAACTTCTTGAAAGCATGTCTGAAGGATTATTGAAGATTTGGATCCCGAAGATATATGGGGTCTTCAGAAAATTGATTTCAACAGACAGACAGACGGACATGGCTTAATCGACTCCGTTATCTATAAGGATCCAGAATATATATACTTTATAGGGTCGGAAATGAAAACTGTAGAAATTACAAACGGAATGACAAACTTATATATACCCTTCTCATGATGGTGAAGGGTATAAAAAGTACCATGAAAATCGAGCTCCAAATAAGACCATATTATTTAACTGTGTGTGACTAGGGTAGCTCATGTATCAAAATTGCTTTTTCTTGTTTTAGCCCTTTTTGGTACTTTTTTCCATTATTAAAGTTATACAATTTTTACTCGTATTCAAAGAAATTTCAGCATCGTAGTGGGAGCTTATATAAAAAAAAAAACAAAAATAAAAACTATTTTTACTCCTTAAGGGTTCAAATTTCCAAAAAGTACCAAAATGTGGTGTACATATATACGGTGCAACAGTAACCTACTATCATGTATATAATTTCACGAGTTTGGGCTGTGAGATGAAGAGATGATGAGTCAACCAGTCAGTGACATTACTCTTTTTTATACAACAAGTAAGAGTGTTATATTCGGCTGTACTGAATCCTGTATACCCACCATCAAAATGTGACAATAAACAAATTTTCTTATTTCCGGCTTTCTGATTGAATTTTCCATTTTGGTGTATACAGGAACTCATAGTAAAACTTCACGGATAATATTTTTGCGGAACATTTTAACCCCTTAAATCCCTGTTTTAATGGTATTTTTTGCACTTTTTTAAAAGAAGGACAAAAAAGACCCATGCCTTAAGGATTTATATATTCTACAAAAATCTTCTCCGTAACATTTTACATAAATTTGCTGAACACATTTTATACCTAAAATGTAAGGATCACATGGTTTCCTATGCCGATTAACAATAAGAATGTGGTAGAGTTGGGAAACTTTAACCCCCCTTCAAATGAAATTCAGATGTAAACTTTCAAAACGCCGATACACGTGTCTTTTTGTTTTGTCTACTCTACCAAAATTTATTTTTCGGACCTTGTAATTTTGGAAAAAATTTGATTTTGTTGTATAGTGTTTTTATAAAACAATTGAGAATGTTCAAATAATTACTCGATTTTCGGCATACTTTACAGTATAATTTCAAAGTACTTAGAACTAATTTGTTCAAAATTGTATCAGAATTGCCGCATAATCAACAAATTTATGACTGCTCAAACAGTAATCCGGGAGGCAATTGTAGGGGGGCTAAGTGAAAGCATGCACCGATATTTCAATACCAAACAAACCTTATCAAAAGAGAGTATTTGTTTGAAAATTTCAGCCAGCTAGCTAATTTTGTTTGGGCGCTATCATGTTGTCAACAGACTGATATACGGACTGATATAACTAGATTATCTCAGAATCTTATGAGGACCCAGAATATATACTTTTTGATTGTACAACCAATATTTACAATGTGTTACCAACTGAATAATAAAATCAATATACATATATTAATATCAAATTAAAGTTATAAGATTCCATATTTAACAAATTTTATATCAACATACTAATTGATTTTCCAAACACATTCAATACTTTTAACGATTAAAGTTTTTCACACCTATTAAGTTTTCCCCATCAATCTTTATTGTATTGCTACTAACTATACAAATAATATATCATGTTGTTTTCCCCCCCCCCCCCCCAGTATGTTTGATATTATGTAATTTATTTTAAAAAATGATTTAAATAAAATACAAAAAATAAAAAACATTACGATAAGCTCTTATTATTTTTAATTTAACTGATTACAATACATTATTTATTTGCAAATTGTTTTCGAAATCACGGCGATTAAATTGATTTATAACAAATTATACTGGACTATAATTAAGATTTTTCATTTTTGACGTAAAGTATTGGCCGACATTTTGATTAAAATGTTTGATTTGGAGTAAAGTTTTATTGTTTTATTTATAAAAAAGAAAAATAGCTTTAAATATTAAGCATGTAGTTGTTGAGATTTATACTGAACAATTTTAAGTGGTAAAGCTAAGAACGTTTTAGTTTCTTATCCACTTCATAAAATTTTTTATATTAATCAGATGGTATTGTTTATGAAGTGTTTTGAATTTAGCACAATAATAAATATATTTGCAAATAACAGGCCTTTTGCACAGTATCTGAAATCTCAAAGCTAGTTGGGTAAAAAATTTAAATATTTTTTTTTTCATTTAATGACTCTGTAAGGAATGAATAGTGGTGGGACTGGTGGAGGCTTTATCACTCACCTTTGACATTTTTAAAAATACCACCAAAAATAACGAATAATTTCCCAATTATTATAATTTTATACGCTTAAAAGTTTTTGACTAAAAATCTATTTCAAAATTTCTGTAATATTAAATTTTAAATTCAACTATTTTCGATCTTTACGAGCATTTTCTAAACAAATTAGTTAATTTTAGTGGAAGCCAGAGTAATATTGTCTTCGATATTTTAAAAAAGACAGCATCTTTAGACAATCGTAATGATATTTGTTACATCGGTTACACGATGTTAACAAATATAAAGGTTTATAACTTAAAAATGTGGAATTTTTCAAATTTGTAGCTTTTGTTTGGAAACATTTACACAAATTATTTAGACAACATATGGATTCCGAGCCAAAAGAACTGCACTTCTTTTGTCACCAAGAGCGAATCAAGCCAATATCGGATACTCTGTTCCAAAGTGAAGTGTATCGCAGAGATAGCAGTCTGCACACGTACAAAAAAATATAGTTGTGCATGTTTACTGTAACCATTTAAATATTTTTACAAGTTTTTTAACCATTTAAATATTTTTACAAGTTTTTTAACAATATTATAGTCACGGTAACTATTTACATGATTGTGGTAACCATAATATGGTTAATTTACAATTCACATGATTGTAACAACCATATATATGGTTACAGTAAACAAGTATATGTTTGTGACAACCATATTTATGATAAATAATTTTATCATATTAAAAATTCATGGAATACTTTATAGAAAAATATGACAAAAAAATTTTGAATTTTTGCATAGATAAAAATTGTTCGAATTGAAATTAAATTTTTATTTATAAATAGTTTTTAATGAAATTTCACAGTTATGTAGATTTTTCTATTTAAAATGTAAAAATAAAAACGAAATTTGAAATTTATTATCAGCAATCGCGCAATTCCCAAAAAAGTGTTGAAAAATTCCAAAAATGGTAATTTTTATTTTTTTGGCTATAATATCCATACCAGGGTCGGGGTTATCGGGGCTCTTTACAAAATAATTAGAAACATATTGAGCCAGCTAAAATCGGTTACTATATTTTGATATCGAATACGCAATTTGAGAATTTTTGCCCTAAAATTTTATTTTACATAAAAAATAGGTGTTTTTTGAAAGGACCTGGTCCCCAAAATAGGTGTTTTTTGAAAGGACCTGGTCCCCTCAACAACAACATTTTTGCAATTGGTTTTCCTTTGTAATATTTTATGAAAACTTAGCTTTCAGAAAGTAGAAATTCCTTATATATCCTCTTAGAAATTTTTTGCGATAACTTAAAAAGAAAAAAAGTTATTTTTTTCCCAAAAAATTAGCTAAAAATCGCTTTTTAAAAATTTCTTAAATTCAAATGCATATAACTTTGGGCTTAGTCATTATTTTAAAACAATTCTTTTTCCATTTGACACATACATGTGTTGTTAGTCCAATAAAGAAAACTGGAGAAAATCGAGAAATATTTGGATACGCTGTTATGAAAAAACTGGAGTAGGGTGGGTAAAAATGTTGAAAATTTAATTTTCAAATGCGAGTATCTCCTAAGCTATAATAGATAATTGACAGCTACATGTATAATGTTTTTGAAATCGGAACTCAA
This sequence comes from Calliphora vicina, assembly GCF_958450345.1. Lineage (NCBI taxonomy): Eukaryota > Metazoa > Arthropoda > Insecta > Diptera > Calliphoridae > Calliphora > Calliphora vicina. The sequence goes on along the minus strand of NC_088782.1, from coordinate 29,749,424 downwards.
AAAAAGAAATAATATCGTTTTAAAAATGTAACATACCCGAGGTGTCCTACTTGGAGGGCCCTTGGTCGCGCCCCTGATGGGCCCATGGCGTCTACGTTCAAAACTTAAACTCAACAATACTTCTTCTTTGCGCATTTGAAATTTCATTCAAACCAATCTAACCATTTAGAAGTTACAGATTTATTTCTCTCTTTTTTTTCTATACCACTGTGTGTTGCTTACGATAAAATTTGTTTACTGTAAAATATAAACATTGACTTACGATAAAATCTTACCCCCTATACTTTTAAAGTTATTAACAATTTTGATACTCTGAGAACGCTAAAACATCAGTCGGTTCATAAAATTTTAATTTCTGCAATAAAACAAAAATTTTAAAAATGTCGCTTACGATAATTTGGATCTAAGGGCTCGATATGACCGATTGCATTAAAATGTTTTCTGTTAGTTTAGCAATGAGTGGACAGAGTTTCAAATTATTATATATTACGAGTTCAAATGTAATCGCTTTATTTCTTTACTTTCTTAAAGAACTTATAATATTTTCATAGTCTTATAAGGATATACTAATTGGGATTTCCCTAGACCCTTCCGAATTTAATCTAATATTGTTATCGACATTTTGTATTTAGGCAAAGTGTTCTAAAATCCCAAAACTGAGATTCCAAAACGAGCAAAAGTTTTAGATATTATGATGTATTTCAAATCATACATATAATATTTTACATGCACAGTGAATTTTGAAAATGTTTAATAACCTGCAACCTAAACTACTAAATCGCTTCAAAAACTTAGCTAACCATATCATTACCCTAAAATGTATTTATTAACTAAAGCTATTATTTAATAAATAATACATGATAATAAATAAATTTATAACAAATTAATAAACACTAAACACTTCATATTAATTGGTTTGTTGTGTGAATTTGTCTCCATACATTGCATGTTAGTTTTTGAATTCCACAAAAAAAAAATATATAAAAAAAATTTAAACACATACATTTTCATTTGTGACATGTTGTTTATTAAATAATATTAATTTAGTCTAATTGCAAACAATTTAGAACAAAAAAAAAACTGAACGCCCAAAACCATAGAGACACAAAAAAAAAATTTATATAAATTATAATTAACAAAATTATAAGTGATGTAAAACTATATAAACAATGCCCTACCAATTAAACAACTTAAATAATTTATTAGAAACATTTAGACAGCAAAACAATAAATGATATGTTATTTCCGGTTCACTGAGATTTTCACATAAAATAAAATTAATTCCAACAGATTTTTTTTACAATTAAAATTATGGGAAATTTAAAATTTATAATACAAAAATTAATTATATTTATGATATATGGAGTAAAGAGAATTTTTAATGATTTGTTTTGTTTTTATAAAAACAAACACAAACTGCAAAGCTTGTCTGGTAGGAATCGAACCCTCAACTCTTAGGTTGATGGTCCAGCACTCTAACGTCTAGTCTATTGGGGCACCCAATGAATAAAGTATAATAAAACTTAATTTCTGATTGTAGGGTATTAGAATTAAAAATATTGCTTGACCACAATAGCATATAACTGCTTTAGATTCCCTTAGATAAAATAGATTAATAACAAAATTTAGTTTATCTTTCATGAATGAAATGAGAACAAATAATTGCATGCACATTTACACATTAGCATGCCTTTACTCGCCTATAGGCATTTACAGTCGTTTACAAAATTAGTCGGCTATTTAAGAAAGTTATCTTGATTTATTCGAACAATTCATCAGCCCAGCGGGAAAAAAATATAGGACTTCAGTTTCTAGGCCTTCTAAAAGTCATACTTACACATTCTAAAAGATCCGATACTAATTCCACACTGCCTGCTCTTAAAAGGTGTTCAAGAAGGCCTATGAATCCCCTTTTAATAACAAGTGGTTAAATAGTCTACATCAAAAAATAAAATACTCTGCATCTCTTTGATTAACTCTCTTTACAAAATTTACAACAATAAATTGCTTGATGTGGCTTCTTATATATTTTTGTTGCTTTTTAAGTATGTAATCAGAAATCTTATTCTTATTTTAGATCTTCTAATAAGACTTTAAATAGGTCTTCCATGGTAGATGTTCTATAAAACTTTAAAATGCACGACTTTTCACAGGCCGTCCTTTGATACCTAATTTCTAATGTTTTTTTTTCTCTTTTAGGCACTTTATTATGCCTTCTCATGTAGCTCCTCCATAAAACTTTGCAGTAGTCCTACCTTTCTAGGCATTCCATATGTCATTCCTCTACAGGCTTTTCATTAGATCAGTAATAACAGGTTTTTGTACAGGCATAAGACCATATAGCAGCCCTACAAATAGCCCTTCCAAAGTAGACCTTCTAGTAGCCCTTCCAAAGTAGACCTTCTAATAGCTTTTCCCAATTAGGCCTTCTAGAAGCCCTTGCAAAGTAGGCCTTCTAGTAGCCCTTCCTAAGTAGGCCTTCTCTCAGCCCTCTAACAGCAGCGAGTGTGCAAGGCCTTGGCTCGGAATGACACGCCGTATAAAATTGAAATGATTTTGCAATGCGGCTAGAAGTCCTTGTGTCTGCAACAGAAGGCCTCTTTACTGCATCTTTTTCTCGCTGGGAGCATATCATATGGGACATTATCACTCTCATATTGCTTAGATCTATCTCCCAATGACTAACATTAATTTCCAATTTTAAAAAATATTGCTTTACGAAAATAGATTTTAATGAAATGAGGGAGTCATTGCAAAAACGGAGACAAACGTTTGGTAAATTTTTTTGTAAAATATATTTAAACGCTTGGGAATCTAAAACAGTTTCTTATTGCATATCAGAGCTGTAAATGTAAATCATTAATTTTTAATTAATTCGTGAATTATTGATGCACTGAATTAGCAAACTTTGAATTAATTCTTTTCACACAAAAAAATTAATTGAATGAAATTTGAGTCAATTCAAATGAATTTGATAAAAATTTATCGTTTCCAATTCAAATGAATTGCAATTTGTTTCCAATTAAGTTGAATTAACTTGATTTCGAATTAATTCAAATGAATTATAAAAAAGAATTATCAATTCATTTCCAACTAATTTGAATTCATTTTGTAAGTAAATCTGCAGTAACCACTTTCGTTTTGTTATTCAACTAATTTTTAATGTAAAATAAAGCAAGCATTACTTTCGTTTTATATATCACCTAGTATAGCCCAAAGACAAAAAATTCTTAGATTTGAAATTCCCATGACATACTGGAATTGTCAAGTAGCACACAGTGGTTTTTTTTTGGAAATAATTCGGTATCTCGGGAACTATTGAATATATTGTTACGAAATTTCAAATGGTTGGAGCTGAAGTGTTTTCGAGTTGATCTACGTTCGTTCAGCTTTCTAGCGCTAATGGGGGCCAGTGCGTGGGACCTCAAAGTAAGTCACCTCGGGTCTCAAATTTTTTAAGAAAATCGCCAAAAATCCATTTATGAACTGAATGAGCTGAAACTGAAAATATAAATAGTCCTCGAGAAGATATACAAAAAATACGCTTACATGTGTAGGTTATCTCTATTAGTTGAAGAGATATTTAGGTTTATTGATTTATTTTTTTTTTTTAATTTTGCTCGTTTTTTAAAAATGGCGGGTCTACGAAGGGTCCAAATTTATTTGAAAAATGTCAGCTATATTGGTGATTAAATTTTAAATATAATAAATAAAACTTGCTAATAGTTATCTGGTCCATATAAAAAGTTACACGCATCCAAAGTTGGAACTTGTAAAAAAGGCCGTATTTTTTACATTTTTTCCCAAAAAAGACCATATATTTTTTCTTTTGTATTAAAAAAATTTCTTTGGGACTATATACAATTTTTATCTGATCTAGAAAGGAAACTTAATGCAAAATCGTGTAAAGTAAAATTTGGCTACCTTAAGGGGCCTAGTCCCCACGAGGCCTATACAAACTTGGCCAATTTTAAAAAAAAAATTTAGGTTTGAGTAAAAAATTCTAAAAAGGCAAAGCACCGATCCTCAAAAAAGCTGCATATTTGTATAACCCCATATGTTTCTTAAATACCTCCAAAGTTTTTTTTACTATAACAAGGTAAATAAAGTCACAGTAGGCATTTTTCTAAAAAAGTTCACTTTTTGGAACATATTTTCCCCGTTTTAGGAATTTCGGTATTTCAAAATAAAAACTGTCAAAAATTAAAATGCCATTGATTTAAGGATACTTGGATCTACATTATTTATAAATTTTGTTATGATATCTTTAGCCGTTAAAATTGTACATTAATTACAATTTTATATTTTTCTTCGTCAAAAATAACCATATTACAATTTTTTTAGTTTTTAAGGTACAAAATTCATAATATTATTTAATTTTACTAAAATATCAGTCTTTATCTATATCACTTTAACAAATTCATTTGAATTGGAAACGAATTGCAATTTATTTTACAGATTCATTTGAATTGAAAACGAATTGCAACTCCTTTTTACAAATTCATTTGAATTGAATATGAATTGAAATAAATTTCTGCCCAATTCGTTTGAATTAATTCAAATTTCGTTCAATTATTTTTTATTGTGAAAAGAATTAATTCAAAATTTAGCTAATTCATAACGAATTAAAATCAAAAAAGAATGATTCACTTAAAGCTCTGTTGCATATATCGAATATTTTTATTTAGCGTTTCACAGCTTTTTCCCTCTACTGTAATACATTTATATTTAAGTGTGGATGTAGAAATATGTAGTCGTATAAATTGTCCAATAACACCCCACCCTTTAACTCATTCACAAAAATCGAGAGTTCAATAATGATTAAGTCTAATGAAGTGTGAATATATGCAAAAAGAGATATTAATTAATTTATATTGTTTTGCATTATTACAATTGCACAAACAAATCCATACACACACTTTCCCATATACACATACAGTTTTACACAGATGTGTTAAAACCCTGTAGATTCGGGAACTAGTTTTCCAAACTAATTGCAATACATACTATTATCTGGCGAATTTAACATGCCTATGGGTGCCATTTGTTCCTTTCTCTAATCTTTCTCTGTTTGCAGTTTTATTTGATTTCCAAATTTCGATATGTAAACCAGCGATTTTACTGTTGAATAGTAATACATAAATAACCAATTGATACTCTCTGCATAGCTTGATATCAAAACAGTAACTAGTCACAATAGTCTTTGTAAGACCTTAGCAAACAGTGTTATAGCTAAAACACTGCAGGGTATGTATGGTGGTATATCTATGTGGTATTTATGTATATCTACATTCAAGCCCAATTTGAAAGTGTAATTTATTTATCCATTAAATTTATACAAATAAATTTATATTGTCGAATAATTATTAACATGTTCAAAATGAGAATTAATGCTTAAAAGGAGAAAATCCATTTAATGACTTTAAAATACGTTTGCCGTATGTTGCTGCAGACAGCACACATGCTCGAAATGTTCGCAGTAAAATGTGTTGGAAATTTAAGAAGTTTTAATTAATTTAAAGTAAAAATATTGAAAGCTAAAACGAAATATAGCTATTGAGTGAACATCTAAAATCGACTATTAAGAAAGTGGACAATTTGGTTATTTTCACGGCCTAGAACGCGACATTCATATGCCTTAGAAGTGAAAAAATAAATATATTAAAAAAATCAAGTAAGATAGCTATAATCGGCTGTACCGAATCTTTTAGTATATAATATTTTAAAACCGGGAACAATATTTTTTTAAAAAATTTAAAAAAAAAAATCGAAAAGAAATTTAAAAAACATTTTTTTCACTAATAAATAAAAAAAATTTATTAAAACAAAACAATTTTGAAAAAAAATATTATTTTTTTTTTGTTTTTGAAGAAAAATTTTTTTTTTTAAATTTAAAATTTTTTTTTCCCGATTTTGAATTTTTTTTTTGTTTTTGAAGAGTATAAATTTTTAATAAAAATTTTTTTATTAGTGAAAAAATTCGGTTAAAAAAATATTTTTCCCGATTTTGACCTATTGTAGGTCCAACTTACTATGACTTTATATAAGTCGTTGGCAGGGACTTTCAAATATCTATCATTAAATATCCATATTGTCTAAGTTTGTTATACCGTTTCCAATTTCCACATTTTTTATTAGCGACACCATATATTCTGGATATAGCCATGTCTATATATATTCTGGATATAGCCATGTCGGTCTGTATGTTGAAATCAACTCTCCGAAGCCCCCAAATATCTTACATATATGACTGATACATCAATATTTTTGCTATAGTCCTGGTTCGATTGCTATTTAAATTCGAGAAAATCGACAAACATTTGCCTGAGATATAAGCAAAAACCTACGACTACCTCGATTTTTACATATTTTCTATCTACATACATCTGGATTACAAAGTCATTAGCATATATAATATGGATATCTAATGATAGACAATTCATAGATATTATTGGTGGAACATGTGTTTACCAACAATATTTTTTTTCAGTCTCTATCTTACGGTATATTTTTAATTTAGTGTCACTATACCAGAAAATGACTAAAAATAGCAGTCGTTTTTGACTGTGTGTTTATAGAACAAGTAAGAAAGTATGGTCGATCAAGCCCGACCATATAATACCCTACACTAAGTAAAAGAGCAAAAACATTTTTCTTTTAAAATTTCAATAATTTAAATTTTTGAGTGATTTTCGGAACTGGGCCTTATATGGGGGCTATGACCAATTATGAACCGATCACCATGAAATTAGGTCGTGTGATTTATGTCTATATGAAAGTTTACTATGTTGAATTTTGTGTGCATATCAAAATTTTTAAGCGATTTATGCACGCTAAAGTGATTTTAGGAGGTGGGTCTATATGGGAGCTATGACTAATTATGGACCGATCGTAACAAAATTTGGTGACATGAATTTTGTATATATAAAACTTATTTGGAGCGCAATTTGTGAAGATACATGTATAAATCAAACCTTTATGACCGATGAAGTCCAATTTCGGAAGCACATTTGTATGGGGGCTAGGTGAAATAATGGACCGATTTTAGCCAGTTTCAATAGGCTTCGTCCTTGCGCCGAATAATATGTACCAAATTTGATCGAAATATCTTCAAAATTGCGACCTGTACTCTGAGCACAAGGTTTACATGGACAGCCAACCAGACGGACGGACGGACGGACATCGTTTAATCGACTCAGAAAGTGATTCTAAGTCGATCGGTATACTTTAAGGTGGGTGTTAGACTAATATTTTTGGGACTAAGACTAATTAGACTAATATTTTTGGGCTTTACAAACATCTGCACAAACGTAGGGTATAAAAATGCAAAAATCCTGGTAAATAACTTTTTTTAAACGAAAGTACAAAATGCCTTTCTGTTATGCTGAATTGCATTATTTTTTTACATATTTTAGTATTATTTAGCACGCGTCACCATGTTTGTAATAAGGATTCGTTTAAGTAATTTCAACAAGAGCTTCATATTTATTATACCCTTCACCATGAGTGACAAGGGTATATATAAGTTTGACATTCCGTTTGTAATTACTACATTTTACATTTGCGACCCATAAAGTATATATATTCTGGATACTTATATATAACGAAGACGTTATAGACATGTCCGTCTGTCCATCCGTCCATCCGTCCGTCTGTATGTTGAAATCAACTTTCCGTAACCCTCAAATATCATACAAACATGATTCATACATCAATATATATGCTATAGTCCTGGCTATAGCGGGGACTATCGGCCCACAATGGCGACAAAATCGGCCCACAAATGGCTGAGATATAAACAAAAAACACGACAATTTCAATTTATGACCTATTTGTGATGTATATCAGGATTTCTATGTCATTAATATCTAATGACAGATATTTCAAAATCCTTTCCAACGACGTTTATAATGTCATACGAGTAGTAATGCGTACCTGCAATGGGTCAAAATCGGGAAATAAAATTTTAACCCTAGTTTTTTTTCACCAAAAAATTGTTCTAACATAATTTTTTCAACTATATTTTTTTTAACAAAAAATTTTCATTTTTTTTTAAGATTGAAAATCTTTATCTTAATGAATACCTTGGCGAATAAGATTCAGTAGAGCCGAATATAGCTTACTTACTCTTACTTGGTTTTTTTCATATAATGCTTCATAACATTAACTATGCCGATAGAATTTTTCAGATTTTGGTTTTTCAAAAAGATACGAATGAACGAATGTCTCAAATGTTTAGTGTTATTATTATATGCAGTAAATTTTCTTTTTTTTTGGTTAAAGCGACTGAATTTTTAGCCGATAAAAAACAATCATTTAGGTCATTATACGCGACATTATAATATAAAGAAAAACCATGGAAAAACAAGCAAGGTACAATTATTGGAAAGTATGTTCTCAATTATACATTCCCTATAACGTCAAACAAAAGAAAATTAGAAAAAACAAAACGAAATGTCTAAAACAAAAATAAATTAATTTGTGGTTTTATTAAAAAATTGTATGTATTTAGTTTTCTTCGTGAAATGTTTAACTCAAATTAAAATTTTTCCAAATAAATATGTGCTGGTGTTAATATAACGTACAAAACATCGTGAAAACAAAATAAAAAGTGATGAGAGTAAATGCTTTATTAGACGTTATAGGGGTAAATGTTGATAATTGTACCTGGTTGATTCTGCCATGAAGAAAAACTAATTGAAAATTAACCCATAATCGAGCAACATGTGTCTAAATGGAACAAATATGTAATGTAAATCATTTTGTTAATATCAAGCCATTAGCGCCAAATTATCGTAAGCGACAAAACACAAAATTTTACAGGAGAAGGTTTTTTCGATTATTTTGAAATTTATACATAGAATTAAAAATTTTATGATGCGATATATTATAATTTCGTTCAAGCTATTTGTTTATTTTTCAAAAATATTTAAAACTTTTGAGAATTAAAAATTCATGGATTGAAAAATATGACAAAAAATATTTTTTATTGAATTTTTGCATGGATGCAAATTTTTCGAATTGAAATTAAATTTTTATTTATGAATAGTTTTTAATGAAGTTTCACAGTTATGTAAAATTTTCTTTTTAAATGGAAAAATAAAAACGAATTTTGAAATTTATTATCAGCAATCCCGCAATCAATTATATTTTGATATCGAATATGCGATTTGAGAATTTTTGGCCTAAATTTTAATTTTACATAAAAAAATAGGTGTTTTTTGAATGGACCTGGTCCCCTCGGTAACAAAAATATTTATTTCTTTTTTCATTCAAAATATTTTATGAAAACTTAGCTTTCAGAAAGTATAAATTCCTTATACATCCTCTTAGAATTTTTTTGCGATAACTTAAAAAGAAAAAAGTTATTTTTTCCAAAAAAATTAGCAAAAATCGGCTTTTCAAAAATTCTTAAATTCAAATGCATATAACTTTGGACTTAGTTATTATTTTTAAACAGTTCTTATTTGACACATACGTATGTTGTTAGTCCAATGAAGGAAAACTGGAGAAAATCAGAAAATATTTGGATACGCTGATATCAAAAAAGTGGAGTAGGTTGGGTAAAAATGTTGAAAATTTAATTTTCAAATGCGAATATCTCCTAAGCTATAAGAGACAATTGATAGCTACGACTAGGTCTTTTTTAGCACTCGATGAAAAGATTTTAAGTGTGTAATTTTTCTGAAATCGGAGCACAAACGAAGAAATAGGATCATTTTAAAAATGTAATATACACGAGGTGTCCTACTTTGAGGACCTTGGTCACGGCCCTGGTGGGCAAATGAGGTCCACGTTCAGAACTTAAATTCGAGAATACTTCTTCTTTGCGCATGCGAAATTTCATTCCAACCAATCTAACAATTTAGAAGTTACAGATTTATTTCCCTCTTTTTTTTCTATACCACTATGTGTTGCTTACGATAAAATTCATTTACTGTAAAATTGACTTACGATAAAATCTTACCCCCTATAATTTTGAAGTTATTAACAATTCTGATATTCTGAGAACGCAAAACCTTAGTCGGTCCATAAAATTTTAATTTTTGCAATAAAAAAAAATTTTTTAAAATGTCGCTTACGATAATTTGGCGCTAAGGGCTCGACATGGGTCCATAAGAAAAAATAACGGTCTTTGTGATCGCCATTATTTCGATATACGTATAAATGGGATAAAGGACGATATTTTATAATCCTCAATATTTCTTTCAATAACTACAATAACTTTTGAATGAAATCTTAATATCTGTGTGCGCATGGAAGTATTCCCAATTTTTTTTTTTAAAATGTTGGTATTCAAATAAAATTCAACACAAATAAGTTTCATATATACAGAAGGCATGTTTATAATCATGTTCTCGGTGTAGGGTATCATATGGTAGGGCTGAACCGACTGTACTTTCATACGCTTGTCAAAATATCTAACGTCAACATTGTGGTGTAACTAATTGTAGATTTTTTAGTAAATTTACAAATATACACAATTCCATTTATTTATAAATTTACAATTAAAATATATTAAATTTTAAATTTGTTTACCTTATTACTGACAATTTTTATTTATTTTTTATTTTATTTTATTTGAAACCTCAGACACAGTAACAAAAGTAAAGCCGCGCTGCGCTGTTTTACGAAACATTGATTGACAGACAAACTTTGACAGTTGGATTTAATAAATGTCAAAACTGATACCTTATTTACAAGCGACGCATTAAGTGCTGATGGAATTTCAATTTAAAAACTATAAAATTAAACAAAATAAAAATGCAGTATGTGAAAAATAAAAGTGTTTATTTTTCATACCTGATTAAACTTAAATAAACAAAACTATTTCATTGTCATAGAAATCTTAAAGTTTGATAACAAACAAGCACACACTTCCCTTATCTAGAAGCGATTACATGTGGTCCCCCGGCCATAAAACAAATAATTCTACCCAATTAAAGCGTACACTAAAAAGTAAAAAATGTGAGGCCAAATTTGTACACAATAAAAAAAAAAGTGTTTGCTCGAGTTTAGTTTATCTCAAAAGTGATCTTAACTGTTGCTTTATTAAGTAAATTAAGCAAGAGCACGAGAGTGAGAAAGAGAGAACTAAATAAACATAGCATTAAATATGTGTTTATTTACTTAGGGATTAACTGGGAGTTTTATAGGTCATCTGACAATATCAGCTGATTTTTGGTGAAGATTATTTTAATGTTATTTTTAAATTATTTAACATACTGTTAATTTGCTTTATTTGTTTTGTATTTATTTACAGATTTCCAAGATATCCAAGTAATGATATTTGTTGGCTTTGGATTTTTAATGACATTTTTACGTAAATACGGTTACAGTGCCACTGGTTATTCACTATTTTTAGCTGCTTTGGTTGTACAATGGGCGGTTTTGATTAAGGGCTTTTTCGACATGGAAGATGGTGTAATACAGTAAGTTAATTAAAGCAATTGTTAAATAAAATATAAAGTTCAATATAGGTTAAACCAGATTAGGTTTAATTTAATTAAACCCAAATATTTTAACATGTTTTATTGAGATTTTGATGTTAAATAAATCAGACTTAATCAAGTATTTTATTTATGAGCAAAAAAATAGAAGAGTTGACTAGACGGATGTTTTTAAGGATTTATTATTCTAACAAGTCTTTTGAAAATGATTTTGGACTTCCAAAATCTGCTTTCCACATGATGACTGAATCTTTTATTTCAAAAACCAGTCAAGCAACAAATTATTTTTTTTGAGCAAATCAAAGAAAACTTCCTAGCAATCTAAAAATTACTTTTACAAAATTGATATTTTTTTCATATTAAAGTTATCCATCCTTTTTTTATCTATATTAATATATATTTTAAAAAACAAGTAAGAGTGCTATATTCGGCTGTGCCGAATCTTATATACCCTTCACCAAATTATACTTAAACATTTTAAATATATTTAGGTAAACAAAATTTATTTTTTTTTCCAGTTGTTTTTTTCATTTTTTGGAAAAAAAATTTTTCGATTGTTATTTTAAAATATATTTTTTTTAAATTTAAAATTTTTTTTTTATGTTTTTTTAATTTTTTTTTTTTGTGAAAAAAAAAATTCGGGTTAAAAATAAGAAATTTCGGTTAATCGGTTAACCTACACAAATTAATCGGTTTATTTGTTATTTGAAAATCGGCATTTTTGAATTATTCGAACAGTTAACCGACAAAAATTAATCGGTTAACCGATTAACGGTTAATCGTTTGAATACCCTAGTAGAGACCCTATAATTTTGAAAGTGCATGTTGAATAAACATATAGTGCAACTGGTCTGATTTTTTTACAGTGGGTCAAAGTTTTCATTTTTTGATCGAAGGGAGTATTATACTAACTGAAAAAAAATGTTGTAAGTTAATATCTGAGAGAATTCATATGATCTGAGTTATATTATGAAATTTTATGGGGATCATTTTTGTGGAAGATCTTAACCATCTAGCTACTCTCTTTAGGGGTCAATTTGACACATTTTTTGAGAAAATCAAAAAAAGTCCTTTCAAAAAGGACATTTAAGGATTAAAATATTCTACGAAAATTTTTGTCGAAAAATTTCAGTGGGGGTCACCAACGATACCAAAGTTGTAAATAAAGATCTTTACGCTTAATTATCAAAATTACATGACACCTTGGGTCTCACATTTTTTAAAAAAAAAATCACAAAAAATCTATTTATGATCCGAATGAGCTGATATTTATAGTCCTAGAAAAGATCTACAAAAAATGTATATACATATGTAGATTATCACTTTTAGGTCAAGAGTTATTTAGGTTTATTGTTTTTTATACCCTACACCACCATAGTGGGGAGGGTATTATGCGTTTGTGCAGATGTTTGTAACGCCCAAAAATATTGGTCTAACCTTAAAGTATACCGATCGACTTTCAGAGTCGATTAAACGATGTCCGTCCGTCCGTCTGGTCGGCTGGCTGGCTGGCTGTCCATGTAAAACTTATGCGCAGAGTACAGGTCGCAATTTTGAAGATATTTCGATCAAAGGACCAAGCCTATTGAAACTGGCTGAAATCGGTCCATTATTTCACCTAGCCCCCATACAAATGTCCTTCCGAAATTGGACTTTATCGGTCATAAATGTTAAATTTATAAATGTATCTCCACAAATTGCGCTCCAAATTAGTTTTATATATACAAAATTTATTTGACCAAATTTTGTTACGATCGCTCCATAATTAGTCATAGCTCCCATATAGACCCGCTTCCGAAAATCACTTTACGTGCATAATTCGCTTAAAAATGTTGGTATACTCACAAAATTCAACATAGTAAACTTTCATAGAGACATAAATCACACGACCTAATTTCATTGTGATCGGTCCATAATTGGTCATAGCCCCCATAGGCCCACTTCCGAAAATCACTCAAAAATATAAATTATTGAAATTTTAAAAGAAAAATGTTTTTGCTCTTTTACTTAGTGTAGGGTATTATATGGTCGGGCTTGACCGACCATACTTTCTTACTTGTTTTAATTTTGTTCGATCTTTTTTTAGTTTTTTTGATTGAATTGATTTTTAAAATATCACCTATATTTGCGATAAAGTCATCCTCTTAATACCTTATTTACATGAAACTAATATTCTTTCTGTCATTTTGTTTACAGAAAGGACAATTGTACAATTTGTGTCTTCTGACCTTATTACATGTATGTTAATGAGATATAATCTGCTATCTCTATTCTTTCTCATCTTAAATCCAGGAATGTTCTTAATAAATTAGCCATTAATTAGCAAAAGCAATTACAAACCCTCATTTAATTTTATATTTTCTCCTTTTAAAGACACGTCGTAATAATTTGCCGTAGTTGGTGTTGCATCATTCAATCTTAGACAAATGAAATGCGTGGAAACAGCATCACAAACAATAACAACAATAAAAATTTGTAGCTAATACTCGGTACATATATAAACTTAAGCTTCCATTCAACTTTAAACCCTGAACAAAAACAAAGTGTACCACCAACATTAAGAATTCCAATCAACTCTTTTCAATTTATACAAGTCTGTGTGTTTCTGTCCGTCCGTCCGTCTTGTCTGTCTGTCTACTCGATTGTCTGTGGATCCGTGAACAAATTCATATGCGTGTGAGTAAGGATATATGTTTGCAATGTGTGCGTGGCAGTAAGAAGTTAACAATAGAGGGAAATATCAAAAACTCATTTAGACAGTGCAACCAACAAGAAACTACAAGATATTTTCTTCAAGCGAAATTTAAAGAAAGTGCACTGAAAGAAATTTGTAATGTTTTCTTAGGGATATCGAGGAAGAACGAGCATTGTTATTGTTATTGTTTGTCTAAAGATTTATAGTTTTTCTAAATCATCGAGGGCTTTTTACCACAATCACCTCTGAATTCCCTAGAGGCCAGGGAACCCACACAGAACGGTTTTTATGATAGCATTAAGGTGGAGACTAGTCCTAGATCAAACTCATTATATGCAAGAGACTTGTCAATTTAATTTACACTTTTTAATCACTCTGTGACAGGCCACGTAACTAACCTCAAATCACTTGTTTTGTTTTGGATATGAAAATACTGGTCAAATACCTATATTGATTACAAATTCTTATTTATAAAGTACCAACTTTATATCACATTTACACCAGAAATATACTCTCTTTACATGACATGGAACTAGTCCGTTTAAAACAATTGACATTCCCCACAGGATAATTATGAAACTCTTAAACATTTAAAACAACTTTAAATTTTTGAATATCATATATCCTTCCTTAGTCGTAAGGATACCTTCTCTTTTTTGTAAGACAAACTACTTTGACTGTAGTTGAAATAATGAGGATTGTGATGACTACACATTACAAGAAATATTACAAAACAAAACATCAAGATCTTGAAAATACACACGCTTACAAGACAACCATAACAAAATAGCGCAGATTTCAAAGAATAAAAACATTCTAACATTCACCAACGCACAGTGGGGGATCTGAAAAAAAAAGTGGAAATAAATCTGTAACTTCTAAACGAATAGCCCGATTTTAATTTCCCATGGCTATAGAGGAGGTGTCGATAAGTTTAAGTTTTGAATTTGGGCTTAAACAATCTAGGGGGGCCGAGCCACAATGCCCCAAAGTGGGGCACCTCGGGTATATCAAAAATTAAAAATTATGCCAAATTTTTGTTTGCGATCCGATTTGAAAGATTTTTATATATATGGAATGTACTAGACGAGATCTACAAAAAACTCTTATAGTTTACGAGTTATTCGCATTTGAAAAGTAAAATTTTATTTTTTTTGCCTACCTTGGTCTGCCATTTTGCTAATAACGGATCCAATTCTTTCCCGATTTTCTTGAAGTATCTTTTTTTGAATTAACAACAAATTTATTAATAATATTAAGAAAGAATTGTTAAAAAATATCTACTGAGTCAAAATTTATGTGCATTCAAACTTAAAAAAATAAAAAAGTCGTTTTTTCGCCATTTTTTCGAAAAAAGTACCTACATTAATTTTAAATTATACAGAAAATGAGAAAAAAATAAATAATGTGTTTATATTTTTCTGAAAGATAACATTTCGGGAAATATTATAAAAGCAAAATAATATCAAACTTCGTAGTAGACCTATTTTTTATGTAAATTTCAACTTTAGACAACATATTCTAAAATCGCATAGCTGCTTTCAAAAAATTAAGACCAGTTTTGTATGTCCCAATCTGTTCTTCAATATCATGCAGAGGGATTTCATAGCATCTGACTTTGACTATAAGTCTGTTCAATAATCAGAACTTGTTACGAATTATTACAAATTGTTACTGGAAAAGCTTTTATTTATTCGAAAAACTTGCAAGAAAAATTAAATACAAGAGAGGAAGAATTTGAGAGAGAGAAAAAATTTACAAATTGTTATTAGTAATTTTTTCTACTTGTCTGCAAGTACCCAGAGTCTCTGGCAGGAATCGAACCCGCAACACCCAGATTGACATTTATTTACTTAAGCTAATCGTAATCGGCAGCGAAAACGAAATTCCATACATTTGCAACGAAAAAAAGTTCGTTTCAGAAATCGGTAACGAAAATTGACAACGAAACGGCACCGATCAGTAACGAAAATCCTGTCATTTAGGGCAGGAACGAAAACAACTTCAAGTAGGTTGTTTTCGGTGCTGTAGGTACGAAATTATGTTAATTATTTTTTTATTTCAAATTTAAAGAAAATCAAAATGAATAAAAAAAATAAATTTTCTTACAGCTATTTTTGGATTCATGTTAAAAATGGCTTTAGTTTTGTTAGTATCGATTAGGGTTTTTATCCCGGGAATTCCCGGGACAAATTTCCCGGGAATTTTTCACTACCCGATTCCCGGGATTTTTAGTCGGGATTCCCGGGAATTAAAAACTGACAAAACTACAAAGAAAACATGTTAGAACTCTATTTTCTTAAAAAAAAGAAGTGAAAAGTTTTTTTTACAATTTTTCGTTTATATCTCGGAAGTAATGGACCACTAATTATTATTATTTATTTGGGGTTTTTCGAATGAACATTTAAAAAACATATGGAAAACTGCACGATCTAGAAATATAGGTGAATAATCTTCAATTCCAAGATTGACCGGTGCGAATTATTCCGAAAAAACACTATTAGAACAAAGGTCTCTACTTTTGATCGCGGCACACCATTTGATATTTTCAAGTATAGAATTGATTTTGGCCTTGAAAGAAAACACAGCAATAGGCCTTGGTAAAAATGACAGCTTTATATTGAGTGTGTTTTGCAGATGTTGTATTATAAAAATTCACCTTTGAATCCAATAATTTGGAAATTTTCGAGATCAACATAAATTTTATCTCTTAACTATTCAATTTGAAAATGATTAAAAGTTAAATAAAACTGAATGAAGAAAAAACATTTTAACTCATTTTGTAGTAGATTTGAATCAAAAAAATTTAATCATTCAAAGTTTGAATAAATTCTTTTCTTAATTAACTTCAAAACTAATTCAATTTAAATGAAGCATTTGAAGGAAGATAAAGAATTAGATATTGCTAATGGATTCATGAAATGAAAGGCTGACATTTTTTAATTACGGATTAAAATTTTATTGAATTAAGATCAAATTGAATTAATTAATACGAAGCTCTATATAGTGATTATAACACAAAGTTTTTATATGAAATTTTGCTATAATATTCATAGTTTACAGTATTATTATATATTTCGGGAATAGCCGGGTACCCGGGAATGTAGAGAAAAATTTTACCGATTTCCGGTAATCAAAAAAGGTCGGGAAATTAAAAACTCTAGTATCGATAGAAAATTCCTAGATTTTTATGTCTATAGGAAGGATTCTCTATAACTTGATGTTTTACTTAAAAGTTGCTGGTTTAAACCGATGTATGAGATATCGCATCATTGAGCTGGAGATTAAAAACTCATATGATTCTTAGACTTTTAAAGCTGTCAAATTCATGATTTATGTAAGAGTTGACAGTTTAAGTCTACATCTGACAGATCGCATCATGGTGCTTGGAGACTGTGAACTCATAAGATCATATGATATAAGTTCTTGATATTTTCTACTACATAGTTTATTTTATTGTAATAGATGATCTCAATTAAGTAAACCTACAAATCTTTTGCCAGATATAGTTCTTTATCACCAATAAATAAAATTAATTGATTGGCAAACTGACCAACTACAAAGGTTTACAAAATTTATGAAATTATTGGACTCGAGAATTCAAAACGATCTTCTTAAATATTAACTAATGGGGTCTGGCTTCATCGAAATTTATTTCTTATTATAAAGTAACAAGATCGTTCTAAAAAATAACAAAGTAAAACAAATTAAACCAAATCGTAACTTCATAATTCGATTTCAGAGTAAGCAATACATACTTTTAAGAGATACTTGGATGAGAGAAAGTTTTTTCTGCTTTTGCAAAGAATACTTCCACTTTTGTTTCCAGGACTGTTAAGTGCTTGCAATTTTCCGAAGATTCATCAGTGTCGAAGCCAATCAAAGTGATAAACATAATAGAAAATCAATTTGTCCCTGAACGCCATGGATAGAGTTCTTTTCCAAAAATGTATATTTCCAATTAATCGAAGATTTTATATTATTTGCAAAGGTCAGCAGTATGGGAATCATTGTATTGTTCAAAACTTCCTAGGTAATATAAAAGAAGCAAATTGCAGCAAATGTTTTTGTGAGTTATCAAAATTCCGAATGTGAGTAACCCGAAAATGTTAAACCTTCTAAGACAATTCAGGTCGGTTAAGGGTTCAATTGGTAAAGTGTGGTCTTTCTTTGTTGATAGAGAAGATAGAAACCATCGCACACTAAATTCAAATAACCTCAGAACACAACTGAATTGAAGGTTTCCTGGAGTCATGTCCACTAAATAACAGCACCATTTGCAGTCTCCGAAGCATGTCATAAGGAAACTTCACTGGAGAACATACAGATCTGTCGATCCAATGGAATCTAGTTCTTACACGGCAGTTTTTAATGATATTCCTAGAGGGGCCATCCATGTCGAAGTCTCAAGATACCGAAATAATGTCCAACTTTATCGCGAAAGAAAATTTTTGGCACAACTGAGGTCGGGGTGGAGTAACAGGTTTAATGGCTACTGTTTTCGCTTAGACCATACTGTGCCGGTAGAAATCGCATTATTCCTTGATATTCATAGCAACGCCATCAATTTTGATGTCCCAAGATACTGAAATAATGTCCAACTTTATCGCAAAACTAAGAGTTTTTTTGGCACAACTAAGGAGCAACATGTTTAATGGCAACTGTTTTAGCATAGACCATGACATCCCCGGTAGCAGTAGCAGGAACGACAAGGAACATTGAGCTCACTGTAGAACTTCCGAATTTTATTTTATAATTTCAGCTGTTAGGACAACAAACTGCCACAAAAGGTTTTTGAGACGAAAGTATGTGAGACGGGCCCCAAATATTACATAGCTCATGAGTTTATTTAAGAAACCTAATCTAAAGCCAAAAACTAACTGCAGATTTGAAAGTAATGCCAAATTTTTTTATTAAAAACAACTTTGGACTGCTTTTTAAATAGCCTACACGGCTTTGCTGGCATATGTCGATATTTTCCATTTTGAATAAATGAGGCTGTATTTCATTGATGCATCATTAAATTTCCACCTTTAATTCACGAGTGGTTGTGATGTTCTTGGCATAAACCTTTGACTTCAAATACCCACATAAAACTAATTAAAATGGTATTAAATCTCGCGATCTAGAAGCCAATTATACTCACGAGAGAGTATATGACAAGGAAATGTCTCATTTATGTGTTGTTTCAAGGGCTGTGTGGCACCATGGTGTCCAAACTGTCTTCCACATCAATATCGTTCTATTTAGGCAGCAATAACTCTGTTGTCATATTACGATATCGAGCACCCATCAAAACTCACTGCTTGACCAATGCTTTAAGAAGATTGTTGTAAAACCCAACAAGAGCTTGCGAAATCATTGGGAGTTACTCAAGTATGATTCATTAAAAAGCAGGCAAATTGGGTACGAATTGAGACCGAGAGACCTTGAAAGACAATTTTTCAAATCCGAAATGGAGCTTCAACGCTATAAACAAAAATAATTTTTGCACCGAATCATTATTTACGATGAAAAATGGAGCCATTACAATAACCCGAAGCGTAAGAGATCTACACATATGATCTTCGGCCAACCAACCGAATCGATACCAAAGCCAAATATCCATGGCGCAAAGGTTATGCTCTGTATTCGGTGGGAGCGAAAGGGTTCTATCTATTATGAGCTGCTGAAATATGACCTGTTTCGTTTGAAGCGAGCATTGGCTGAAAAACGCCCATAATATGCTGCCAGACATGAAACCGTAATATTCCATCATGACAACGCTCGGCCACACGTTGCAATACATGTTAATAAGTAGTTAGAATGAAGTTTTGCTTCGCCCGCATTATAGTCCAGACCGTGCTCCGTCCGACTACTATTTATTTCTATCGATGCAGAACTCTCTCTCTGTGATCCGCTTCACTTTGGAACAGAGTATTCGAAATTGGCTTGATTCGTTCATGGATCGGAATCCATATGTTGCCAGAAAGATATAAAAAGGTCATAGCTAATGGGCAATACTTTGAAAAAATCCCAATATTTTTGCTCGACAAAAAAACATCCGCCAAAATTTAATTAGTTTTAAAATACTGTTTACATTGGGTTTAAGCTCTAAACTTTTAACTGTCAGACAATTTCTTTTTTTGCTGGCAACACTTTACTGCACAAATGACGGAAAATTCAAACACTGGGTTAATTTTGGGACACACTCTTATGAGATGATCCTGTGGGGTTCCTCCATACCATAGAATAAACGCATAGAACGGAAGGAGAGAGTAAAATATTACTCTCTTTTTGTTCAACCAATTTGGTATCATTCATGAGATAAAAAACAAAAGCTGGATATATTATAGCATATTAAACAATTTCAAGAATGAATTCCTTGCAATCTCTATTAAAAGGTACTGAAGCAAGAATAATACAAAAAAATCTAAACTACCTTGTATGTTCTCATGATTGAATGGAGTTTAAGTGAAAAAAAAACAACATAAAAATATAGTTAAACGCAACAATGAAAATAAGTTTATCAGGAAAAAGAAAATAATAATGAATAAAAAAATTTAATAAAATATGTAATTTAAAATTGTCTGCAGCTCAGAATGTTTCTCAACAATTATTATTGCTCAAACTTCGAGTTCCTTTAAACTAGCTGCTTGTTAGCTCCCACATAATTTTGTGATGCATCCTTTATAATTTCCTACTTTTTGTGTTCTTTGCAGTCTTTCCTTGGAAAACATAATTGATGCTGATATTGCTGCAGCTGTACCTTTAATTAGCATGGGCGCTCTATTGGGTCGCACCACACCCATACAATTGTTGTTCATGGCCTTGTTTGAGGTGGCTCTATTCGCTGCTAATGAATATGTGGCTCTACATGTGTTTAGTGTAAGTATTGATGGTAAATTTAAATTGGGAAAAGTTTAAACTTTTCCTAAGCTTAATGTTGATGGATACGTTACTTTATACAATTTTTGATTTTTATATGTGTCTGCAGGTGTGTGACGTTGGTGGCTCTATCACTGTGCATGCATTTGGCGCTTACTTCGGTCTGGCTGTGAGTCTAATGTTGCGTCCAAGCAAGGATCAAAATGAGCCCGGCAAATATGAAGGCGCCAATTACACCTCAGATATATTGGCCATGATTGGTACATTATTCTTATGGATCTATTGGCCCAGCTTTAATTCTGTATTAGCCAATGGTACTGGCCAAGAGCGTGCTATTTTGAACACGTTTTTGTCATTAGCAGCTGCAACAGGTAAGCACGTATTTAAAAACATTTACGGAGGCATATGAGTGAATGAGGAAACAACGCACATACAAATAAATAAACTTCTGTAGATCTGTGTGTTACACATTCCTGCCCAAGCCACCCACAATCACACGCACACAGTATGAGTATCTGATGTTTGTGTTTTTATGTGAGAAAACATGTACAATACGTATGTATGTACGTTAATATACATTTGTTCATTCATAGTTGTACAAGAATTTAAGTTGTATCAATTATTGTTGTCGTTTACGGCAACTTCGGATATTATACAGCATCAATTAGTGTATCAAGGAAGTGTCGTAAGGGGCAAGAAGGTACTTTTAAAATTCTTAAATTGAGATAGATTTACTTAATGTGCTGATAAAAGATTGATGCCTTGGCACTGGGAAGTCTTATTTGGTATGGGTAGTTTGTAATTGTTACTCTTAATTGTACATTTCAACAAAAATAATAGTATATGGGTAAAAACACCTTTATTTTAAAATCGATGATAGTCAATTAAATGAGCTAAATCATGTATCTTTTAAAATTTCAATAATATATTTTCTTGAATGATTTTCGGAAGAGGTCCTCATTATGAACCGATCGCCATGAAATTGGGTCCTGTCTTTTATGTCTGTATGAAAGTTATTTATGTATGGGGGCTAGGTGAAATAATAGAAGGATTTCAGCCAGTTTCAATAGGCTTTGTCCTTGAGTTGAAAATATTGTATCGAAATATCTTCAAAATTGCAACCTGTACTTTGCGCAGAAGGTTTACATGGACAGCCAGACAACCAGCCAGATGGTTGTCTGATTCTGAGTGGATCGGAATACTTTAAGGTGGGTGTTAGACTATATTGTTACGTTTTAACCTTTTCAAAACGTTGGTTTATTTCCTTTAAATAAACTGGATACTTTTGATTGCAAATAAAAGCCGTTTAGTAGTTTAAAAATTGTAACAACTCTTTATTTATTTAAAATGTACAACAACAGAATTAAATAATCACTCAGTGTTTTTTATACACGTTTATAAATTCGCAGAAATAAATACACACTTTATAATGTACACGAATTCAATTGAAAAACACAGCACACTTTAAGGCACTCAGTTGATGTTTATTCGAATAGCGTCTATGATAAACTGACTCACGACTGCAACCTCTGCCACTATTTATAACACTGCCATCTGCACTCCAGATTGTTCTTTAACCGTCAAAATTCGAATATTCTAGATCTTACTAATACATACGCCATCTGTGGTGTACTTTCTACAATGTTCTTTAACTGAATATTCGAATTCGAATACAGCGTTGCCAACTTACGATCAAATCAACTGAAAGCTTTTATTTAATAATGCCCACAGATATGTTACAGTTTGCTATTACAGCACTGTTATTTGAAAGCATTATGCTACTTTTAAATCAGCCCTTAAAATCGTTATATTTGAATTCAAGTACAATTTCGTAACAATATATTATTGGGCGTTAATATTTTTGGGTGTTACAAATATCTGCACAAACGCATTATACCCTCCCCACTATGGTGGTAAACGTATTGAAACGAGCCAGAGTGTATATGGACCCTTAACAAA
The DNA here is from genome assembly GCF_958450345.1 of Calliphora vicina. Classification (NCBI taxonomy): domain Eukaryota; kingdom Metazoa; phylum Arthropoda; class Insecta; order Diptera; family Calliphoridae; genus Calliphora; species Calliphora vicina. The sequence continues at coordinate 29,726,453 of NC_088782.1, read as the reverse complement.
GTTAGACGCAAAGTCCATGGTTAATGACTGATATAATTATACTTCATTGGAGACCGTCATAGAGAATAATCGCTTTAAAAACGGAGACACATCCACAGGACTACTTACAATAGACTGATTTATTCCATGAATTGAGTTTTTTGCCTATCAAATAAAGGGTCTTCGAATAGGGACTTCTGAACTATAACAGTTGATAGGGGCCATATTGTTGAAGCTACATCTGTCGAATTCGCCATCATTTATTCAGTTTGTTTGGCCAAATTACCATGAACGGATATAGCGTTCAACAACAATGAATGAACCATGCAGCAGTTGGAAACTGACCCTCATTTGCATCATCTTCAGCAATGAGGGTCATTTCTGGATGAATGAGTACGTCAACAAACTAAATTTTTCGAATTTGAGACGGTACAAATCCAAATGAGATCCAAGAACGCCCAATGCAACCCGAAAAAGTCACTGTTTGGTGTGGATTTTGGGCTGGTCATATTACTTTGAGAACAACGTTAGCCAGGTCATCACCATCAACGGCGAGCTCTAGAACAGGCCAACATATTTTGACCTGCATAGGATGATAAGGACAACAACCGCATGTGGTTTCGACAAGACACATTGCACATTTTACAAAAGCGATTTAAGGGCATGGTCATCTCTCGTAGAGGTGATGTGAGCTATTCGTTATATTTTTCATGCAGGTTTTTCTTAAGTCGTAGGTCTATGCAAATAAGCCACAAACCATACATAGCTCCTACAATCATTCAAATTCAGTTTGATTTATGCGCCAGACTCATGGAAAATTGGACAATGTTGCATTCCATACATAATGTCATCGATAGGCCTTTCAAATGAATAAAAATTGTCGATGATATCTCATATATACTTTGTTATATTTAAATTAAAATATAGAAAGCGCTTAATGAAAGAGCCATGCAAACATTTTAAGGACCACTTGAAAATTTCATAAAATGTTCAACTTTTGTTCCACCAATTGTTATTATTAAAAAATTATCAAATATAGATACAAGGCTTTTGGATAAAAAATTATTTTATTTTTCAACATAGTCTCCTTTGAGGTCTATGCGTTTTGTCCAACGTTTCTCCAATTTTGTATCCCCTTCCAAAAATAAGATTTGTCAAAATAGGTATTTTTTGTGAGATGATTTCATCACTGGAGTCAAGTCTTTTTCTGCCGAGACATTTCTTCAGGTTTGGAAACAAGAAATATTCACTCGAGCCATTTGAGATGCCTGTGGCTTCCACAAACTCTCGCTCTTTCAATCTCCGATCAGCCAACACTATATCGTGATTTTTATACCCTACACCACCATAGTGGGGAGGATATTATGCGTTTGTGCAGATGTTTGTAACGCCCAAAAATATTAGTCTAACACCCACCTTAAATTATACCGATCGACTTAGAATCACTTTCTGAGTCGATTAAGCGATGTCCGTCCGTCCGTCTGGTCGGCTGGCTGGCTGTCCATGTAAACCTTGTGCGCAGAGTACAGGTCGCAATTTTGAAGATATTTCGATAAAATTTCGTACATACTATTTTTTCGGCTCAAGGATTAAGCCTATTGAAACTGGCTGAAATCGGTCCACTATTTCACCTAGCCCCCATACAAATGTCCTCCTGAAATTGGACTTTATCAGTCATAAATGTTTAATTTATATATGTATCTCCACAAATTCCGCTCCAAATAAGTTTTATATATACAAAATTCATGTCACCAAATTTTGTTACGATCGGTCCATAATTAGTCATAGCTCCCATATAGACCCGCTTCCGAAAATCACTTTAACGTGCATAAATCGCTTAAAAATGTTGGTAAACACACAAAATTCAACATAGTTAACTTTAATATAAATATAAATCACACGACCTAATTTCATGGTGATCGGTCCATAATTTGTCATAGCCCCCATATAACCCCACTTCCGAAAATCACTCAAAAATATAAATTATTGAAATTTTAAAAGAAAATTTTTTTTTGCTCTTTTACTTAGTGTAGGGTATTATATGATCGGGCTTGACCGACCATACTTTCTTACTTGTTTCAATTGTTTCGGGTGTAGAAACCTGAACTGGATGTACAGAACGTTCGGTATCTTCCGTGCTTGTACGGCCACAACGAAATTCAGTAAACCACTTGTTTACCATTGAAATTGATAGTGCAGATTTCTCATAGTATATATCAAGCTTAGCCTTTATTTGAGTGATAAGACGAAATTCAAATTTCTACTCAAGTCACGAGATAGTCTGCTATAAATGGCTGTCGAACACAAAGTCAATGACGCAGCTTGTTCATATTTTGAAAGGTGCTAACTGACGGGAGCAATATTCAAACATTGTGGAAGAATGGTGGTAACTTACAGAATTGATAGAGTTTAAAAAGTTATTATTTAAATAACTGTTTGCAAACGAAAACCGAGATACTTTTATCACAACACATTTTGATGTGATACATCCAAGATCCAACATGAAAGTTTTCAAAACTGAACACAATAGTAAGCTTTTCATAAAATTCATCTTAACCCTCCATCAGTCGCAACTGATCTGGTTGATGCAGGCAAACAATTTTTAATTGCAAATTTTTTTAAACACCCAAAATTGAAAGCTAGTTTTTGATAAAAATATATTTTTTGTATTACTCTTTTAAATACTTTGAATTTAATATTGTTTTTATGTTTTCGAAAAACTTTTTTTTATTTATTTTATAGCAGTTTGATATATTGCGACTAGTCTCAATTGAAAATGATTGCGACTAACGATTGCGAGCCCTTAAATATATTCTTAGTTTGCATGTAATATTGAATAATAAAAATCTTGAAAACAATTTATTAAAATTTCAAAAAAATTGTGTTTTGGCCCATATATAAACATTTGAATTGCCTTAATTATTTATATCTGCAAACAATTATATCTAAATGTATTCATATATAGATAGTATATTTTGGAATATCTTAGCATATAGGAATATGTTTTGTGGCTACAGATTGTTTTGTATGGCATTTCAATATAAATAAATAAGTATAACTTAAGGCATATGTGAATTTATCATAGAAATGCATTATGTACATAAATATTCACTTATGCTTAAAAACTTGTCATGTCTAATAACACTGCACAGTGGGGGCAGTATCAAAATATGTTGGATATAAATGTACCTTTTATAACTGAATGCTCAGATTGACATACAAATTTCACATGGACGGTGACCTCCACATGACCCCTGTGGGGCGACGCTATGGTGTTCCAAAGTAGGCCACCTCAGACATGCAAAATGTTTAAATGCTTGAGAATTGTTTATGTGTCGTTTTAAATCAAATCATTCACCAAAATCATGTTTATATATTTTAAAGCCCTTGATTACATATATAAAAACATGTTCGTCTGTGCTATACACCTCTTATAGTTAGAGATCTATACGCATTCGAAAATAGAAATTCTAACATAATTTGGTCCGGTTTTTTTTACAATATCGGACACAATTTATGACTGATTTCATTAAAATTGCTATTGATAGTTAAAAATAAATAAATTAATTAAAGAAGTGGCCACTTAAAATCCGTACGGATTAAAGCCAGCATAACTTTTAAATGAAACAACGTATGTTAACATTTTATACATGAAATTAAAGATAATTTATTAAGCTTTCAAAAAAATATAACTGTAGGTTTATGTGTCTTTATTTCGAATAATTTTTTTTTGCTTTTCTTTGTATGCCTCCCATTATTAGCTGCACAACTTTTCTTCCCACTTCTTCCGCTATTCCAGCATATTTATTCCACTTTGTTCTCATAAAAATCTGGTTATTTACTGCACCTGCACTCTTTTTCAATTTACGTTTAACAATTGCCCAATATATCTCGATTGGACGAAGATTTGGGCAATTTGTTTAATTGATGTTTTTTGCTATACCATTAATTTATTCTCATTATACCTCTTCATAGCTGTATTTGAGTAATGACAACTTGTCATTGAGTAATAACAACTTGTCTGAAACTTTGTATCAGATGTGTGATGTCTTATAAATGACAGCAATCGCTTTTCCAAACACTCTTTTTATATATAATTCTTAAAATTCTTTAAAAACATGTCTGAAAAGCTTGACTCTTCAAACCGCAGCTGCGGATTGCCCGCCAAATTAATATTTTTGTTAAATTTAACGTATTGATATTTAAAGGCCACACAACCTCGAGCTGCCGAGACGTAAAAATTTTGACCTTATATCTGCCGAAAATCAGATTTTGGCTATATTTTGACCCGACAAAGTCGGATTTTCTAGATATTTGTGCACAATTTTATCTCTAGCTTCATTTTCCATTGTGTGTACACTTTTTAAAACTTAACATAATGACCTGCAATTCATTGTAGAATAATGGTAGATTTGTTGTTAAAAACATATGTAAATCTTTGTACATTTTGATAACATGGGGCGTTGTTATGATTACTAAGAAGTGGCCACTTCTTTACATGAAGAAATAAATCAAACGAATATCTTCTATGAGACCAAAAATTATCGATATAGAATTTGAAAATTAAAAAATAAAATAATTTTAATTTTTTTTGGTCGAAAAAAAACGCTTTTACTCTTTGCTTCCTAGAGAAACAGTTTCTAAAGGAACTTATTACGTTTTTATATTTCTTTAAAAGATATCTCAAATATACCTCAAGGTTTCCCTAGGCGCTTCCGAATTTAATACATTTTTTTTCGGAGTTTTGAAAACTCAAAGCTGAAATTACAATATAGCACCCAAGCGAAAGGAATTAACTGACTGAAATTTGATACAAATACTCTCTGTTGATAATGTTTGTTTGGTATTGAAAATGGGCAATATCGGTCCATGATTTCACCTAGCCTCCATACAAATGTACCCTTGGAATACTGTTGTAGCATTCATAAATATGCTGATTATAAAAATTTGCACAAATTAGTTCTATGTACTCTGAAATTATACTGTAAAAAATAATTTCCACATAAGGTCCTCCTCAGAAAATGACTTGAATATTCATAATTTTCTTATAATGATATCTTAATGAAATTGGACATAGACAAGTTGTATATGAAACTAAATCTTTCAATCAACTTTTGTGAGGATCGGTCCATAATTGACATATCGAGCCCTTAGCGCCAAATTATCGTAATCGACAAAACACAAATTTTACAGGAAAAGGTTTTTTTGATTATTTTGAAATTTATAATTTCGTTCAAGCTATTTGTCTATTTTTCAAAAACATTGATAACTTTTGACAATTAAAAATTCATAGAAAAATATGAAAAAAAATGTTGCCCTAAAATTTTATTTTACATTAAAAAATAGGTGTTTTTTGAAAGGACCTGGTCCCCTCGGTAATAACAATTTTGAAATTAGTTTTCCTTTAAAATATTTTATGAAAACTTAGCTTTCCAAAAGTTGAAATTCCTTATACATCCTCTTAGAATTTTTTTGCGATAACTTAAAAAGCAACAAAGTTCTTTTTTCCCAAAAAATTAGCGAAAAATGGCTTTTTAAAAATTGTTTAAATTCAAATGCATATAACTTTGGACTTAGTCATTATTTTTAAACAATTCTTTGTCCATTTGACACATACATGTGTTGTGTAGTCCAACAAAGGAAAACTGGAGAAAATCGGGAAATATTTGGATGCGCTGTTATCAAAAAACTGGAGTAGGGTGGGTAAAAATGTTGAAAATTTAATTTTCAAATGCGAATATCTCCTAAGCTATAATAGTTAATTGATAGCTACGACGAGTTTTTTGTAGTGTTCGATGAGAAGATTCTACGTGTATAACATTTTTGAAATCGGAACTCAAACCAAGAAATAATATCGTTTTAAAAATGTAACATAGCCGAGGTGTCCTACTTTGAGGGCCCTTGGTCGCGCACCTGGTGGGCCCATGAGGTCTACGTTCAAAATTTAAACTCGACAACACTTCTTCTTTGCGCGTGTGAAATTTCATTCAAACCAATCTAACCATGTAGAAGTTACAGATTTATTTCCCTTTTTTTTCTATACCACTGTGTGTCACTTACGATAAAATTTGTTTACTGTAAAATATAAACATTGACTTACGATAAAATCTTACCCCCTATACTTTTGAAGTTATTAAGAATTTTGATATTCTGAGAATGCTAAAACATCAGTCGGTCCATAAAATTTTAATTTCTGCAATAAAACAAAAATTTTAAAAATGTCGCTTACGATAATTTGGCGCTAAGGGCTCGAAATACTTTATTGTCACATATTGCTTAATTGACTAGAATTACATACGTCTAAAATGTGTTTGCGATATGTTAAATAATAAACATTCTTTAAGCTAAAACACCAATTTAAAGCCAACTACTATTTGAAGCAACCCATTTTTCTCATAGAGCATGATATTGAAATATTTTGTATTGTCACATTTAATGACCTTGATAATGATAATCTCCCAGATTATCTGGAGAAATATCCTTTGTATTATTCTGTTTTTAAATTGATTTCAAAATTATTGTATGCTTAAATATTGGAAAACACTATGCATGTAAATTTTCCTTTAGCTTTCTGATTGAATTAAAATCAATAGAACTTAAAACAATTTTCTAAATTCTCTACAAAATACATATTTATTTATGTATGTAACACTGATTTTAATATATGCCCAAAATTAAAATTCCCAAATAGAGTAATAATTAAAATTATACCTTAAATATTAATTTTCATCTTTGGAATTAATTTAGATTTCATAAACATGTGCCTAAATGTGGTCAGAGTTCTTCTAAATATATATATATATGGCAATAGAAACCTTCCGCACACAGAAACAAACTCTAGTATTGAAAAGTTTATTAAATTTATGTGTAGACCATTATGAAATTAGAACATTTAAATATGTGTGTCGAAGAAAAATAAAATTTACCTAGTTTGAACTTGTTGGTACCAAAAGCAAATAATGTACTTTCGTACATATGTATTACCCCAGTAAACAATTTTGGACAACGTATCAGATGTCAGAATTTTCTGAAATAATTCTCTGATACATTATTATAATTGTCTAAATTTCCACTATTTTTTATTACAGAATTTTTCTGGTATAGTATGAAAATTATGCGACAAGTCTGCACTTTCTCTAAGGGTACAATATCGGAAGTTTTATCAGACTTTTGTTCGATATCTATCAGACATATATAAAATTACTTTAGAATTTCCTTAGGTATTTACTCCAGAACTCGGTCAAAATTCTGTTCCACAGGTTTAAAAAAAATTCCGAAATTCCCCAGACAAAGAGATACGATTTATTGTCAACCACACATAAAAATTTTGATACAATGTCGTACCGACATCGGATACGAAATCGATAACTTCTTCTCGGTACGAATTCTAACCGAATTCAGCAAACTATGATTAAGACAAATGTATGTATGTATATGAATTTAGGTGAGTGTATGTAATATAGTAAGTAAATATATGTATGCTGTATGTAATCATAATCATAATTATAGTTAAGTATCCTTAAAACTTAATTACCCACACAAGCATGCAACTAACACCCTCCCACTCTTTGCAACAGTAACTTATTTTAACACATGTATGTCTGTCTGTATTATGTAGCATTTGTAATACAGTTATGTTGTATGTATGATCAACAGTAGCAGCAATTGAAAGGTTTAAATTCAAAACCCTAACAACAACAGCAATAAACTAAAGTAAATGAGAGAAAACAAAAACCTAAACGTACAAAAATCAATTAAAAACTAAAGAGTTTTACAACTTTTACTAATGTTGCAACTATCTACTACTTTAAATTGTGTTATTGTAGCCACAAATGTAGTATATGCATGTATGAGGGTGGTTCCACACAAAAGTTATTAAATGCAACAACAAAATTTATTTTGAAAAAAGTTTATAGTTCAATATTAAATTTAACTATTTTTAAGAAAACTTTTCAACAGATTTTTATGTTTGGCATATTAGTAAAAGAAGGTTGTTTGCATAGAGAAACATAGAGCGGACACTAGAAAAAAATTCAAACAAAAATATTACTCAAAATAATCACACGAGTGTTGTTTTTGTTTTCACATAGTTTTTTCTACTTATATATTCTCACCACTTAGGTTTCTGACAACTGAGTTAGGTCTATGACAGGAGAGTTTCCGCTCTATGTCTATTCTCTATGGTTGTTTGTTATTTAATTAAATGTTTCCGTACATCTACTTAGTTGAACTTTAAGCAAAAATTATTGATTTCCGTCCTGACACCATAACTCTTCCTTATTACTTGTTCTAAGAAGAAGACTGTTGAAAATAAAACAGTAGCATAGACGAGGGACTATATTGAATACCCAAATAGTAGCATAATGTGTAATTCGAAATAAACATATATGTATTCTGGTTCACTTTCAATACCTCTAAATAAATGGAAGAATTTAAAAGATTAATACAATCTCAACACTTAGGTTTTTGACAACTGAGTTAGGTCTTTTACGCGAGAGTTTCCGCTCTATGTATATTTCTGTATGCTTAAAACCATTAATTTTGAATAAAATTTTCCTAATAGTAAATTTTTTGTAATGAGGTATAAAACAATAGAATTTTTCAAATCCACTTTTAACAAAAATTTCTCTTAAAGGGAAATTTTGAAAAAACTCACAAATATTGTATGTCGGATCAATATCCACAACAAAAATAATTAAATTATTAAAATCTAAATTTTAAATAAAATTTCCCTAAGAGGGAAATTTTTTGCAATAAGGGAAATTTTAGAAAACCTTACGAATTTTTTTTCTGATTAAGATCTACACAAAAATTAATGAAATTCAACTTTTAAATAAAATTTCCCTTAAAGTGAAATTTTTTATAATAAGGGAAATTTTGGAAAAATTCACAAATATTGTATGTTTGATCAATATTATCGAAGAATAGAATATCTTTTTTTTAAATCACAAAATTTCCCCCAAGGGAGGATTAAAAATTAATGAAATTAAACTTTAAATAAAATTTATCTTAAAGTGAAATTTTTTTGTAATAAGGGAAATTTGGGAAAAATATACACAAATATTGTATGTTTGATCAATACTATTGAAAAAAAAATATATTTTTTTAAATCTAACATTTTAACAAAATTTCCCGCAATGGAAATTTTTTGCAATAAGGGAAATTTTCTGAAACCTTACAAAAATTGTTATTCTGATTAAAATCTACACACAAAAATATAAAAATTAATGAAATCCAACTTTTAAATAAAATTTCCCTTAAAGGGAAATTTTTTGTAATAAGGTAAATTTTGGAAAAATTCACAAATATTGTATGTTTGATCAATATTACGAAGAAAAAAAATAAGGAAAATTTTGAAAAATGTTTGAAACAAAAATATTTTTTTTTTAAATCTAACATTTTAACCAAATTTCCATAAAAGGGAATAATTAATTAAATCCAACTTTTAAATAAAATTTCCCTTAAATAGAATTTTTTGAAAAATTCACAATAATTTTATTGAACAATATCTGTGACAAAAAAAAAATATTTTTTTCAAATCTAACATTTTAACAAAATTTGCCTCAAATGGGTTTTCAAATAGCAATTCTGTAGTATTGTAGACCATAGAGTTAGGAAATACTTTTTACAATCACTTCGCACTTTTTTACTTTTTTTATTAGCTAATATAGTGATATTCTGATTGTTATAAATTTAAGAAATCAAAAGTATTTTTTTTAGAAATATATATGTTTAACCTTTCAATTACCTTTGATATCGGTTGGAAAATGACGAAGTTTCAAAAAACCAAATTTTTTTGGCAAATTTTAAGTTTCTTCAAGCTCTAAGTTGAACGTGAAGCAGTAAACTAGAGAAAGAACTTACTAAAGTAACTTTCCAAAACTCGTAAGAAAAATAAATGAGTTATGCTAATTTTTGCTAATTTCAGTACAAAACAAGTAAGAAAGTATAGTATGGTCGGTCAAGTCCGACACTAAGTAAAAGAGCAAAAACATTTTTATTTTAAAATTTCAATAATTTATATTTTTGAGTGATTTTCGGAAGTGGGCCTTATATGGGGGCTATGACCAATTATGGGCCGATCACCATGACATTAGGTCGTGTGATTTATGTCTATATGAAAGTTTACTATGTTGAATTTTGTGAGTATACCAAAATTTTTAAGCGATTTATGCACGTTAAAGTGATTTTAGGAAGCGGGTCTATATGGGAGCTATGACTAATTATGGACCGATCGTAACGAAATTTGGTGACATGAATTTGTATATATTAAACTTATTTGGAGTGCAATTTGTGGTGATACATTTATAAATTAAACATTTATGACAGATAAAGTCCAATTTCGGAAGGACATTTGTATGGGGGCTAGGTGAAATAATGGACCGATTTTAGCAAGTTTCAATAGGCTTGGTCCTTGGGCCGAAGAAATAATATGTACCAAATTTGATCGAATTTTCTTCAAAATTGCGACCTGTACTCTGCGCATAAGGTTTACATGGACAGCCAGCCAGCCAACCAGACGGACGGACGGACATCGTTTAATCGACTCAGAAAGTGATTCTAAGTTATTTTTGGGCGTTACAAGCATCTGCACAAACGCATAATACCCTCCCCACAATGGTGATGTAGGGTATAAACAGTGTTTTGCTTAACTCCGTAACTCAGTCATTTCACAACCGATTTTTGCAAATATTTGTCTATTTAAAAGGTAAAACTTATATCTGTCAAACAAAAGAACAATTTAAATACAGCCTCTTATGGAAATGTGGAAGTATGTAGTTTTTTTTTCCTGTGTAGATATGAATCGTTAAACGTTTCTTTTTGTTCTGATCGAAATAAAAATTTTACTCCTTCAACAACCGAATAAAAATAATTTTATTTCTATTTTTAGCTTGTTGAATATTGTGTTTCTTTTGTTAAGGAAAGCCCTATATGACATTTTCTCTACGATAGATTTTTAAAACTCAAAACCGTAAAGGCAGTTAAGTAGAATTAGAGAGAAAAATTGTTTTATAATTTGGGGCTTAGTTAATGATGTACATGTAGCGGTTTTTTAATGGGACATTTGCATAAATGTTTTAGATTACAAGATCATATTTTTTGATTAGGCCTATTATTTCTGCATAACTCAAGCGCAGCCCACAACTTAATGAAAGAAAAATAATGCCCTTAATAATTATAATTACCGTATCAAACCTTAAAAATTTGTCTTATAATTATGAAAGGTACATAATGCCTGTCGCATTAGACTCTCAGCATTACGTTACCACGAGAAAACTTACATATAAAGAATCTTCTCATCGAGCACTACATAAAACCTCGTCGTAACTACCAATTATCTTTTATAGCTTAGGAGATATTCGCATTTGAAAATTAAATTTTCAAAATTTTTACCACCCTACTCCAGTTTTTTGATGACCGCGGTTCCAAAAATTTCCCGATTTTCTCCACTTTGTACATTTTGAAAAGCTAACTTTACATCAAATATTTTAAATTAAAAAAAAATATGATTTTTGATACCGAGAGGACTAGGTCCATTCAAAAATTTTTTATGTAAAATTCAACTTTAGAGCAAAAATTCTCAAATCGCATAGTCAATATCAAATTATAATAATCTATTTTAGATGGCCCAATATGTTCTTAATTATTTTGTAAAGGGTTCCGATAACCCCGCCCCTAGTATGGATATTATAGCCAAAAAAAGAAAAAATCCCATTTTTAGAATTTTTCAATATTTGTTGGGAATTGCGGAATTCCTGGTTACAAATTTTAAAAATTTGTTTTAATTTTTCCATTTTCAATAAAAAAATCTATATAAGTGTAAAATTTCATTACAAAATATTCATAAATAAAAATTTTATTTCAATTTGAAAAATTTGTATCTATGCCAAAACTCATTAAAAGCATTTTTTGTCATATTTTTCAAAAAAGTATTCCATGAATTTGTTTATTGTCAAAAGTTATATACATTTTTGAAAAGTAGACAAAATCTTCTATCCATTGATATATAACATGTCTAAATTATGTTTTTTAGGTGGCAAATTAAACATAATTGTTCAAAAGTTAAAATTTTTGTTTGTTGGCCCCGAATATTGGTTGGTCTTTAAAAGTTTTATACTTCCACTGACTTGGACAATTGGAGTTTGAATATTTCAGAATGACTTCGGTGCAAGAACACAAACAAACAAACTAATTTTAGAAATGATCAGTCTAAGTTGCCAACATTTGTTAAACCGGCGTTTTTTTTTTGCTTACAAACATGTTGTTTAAGCGATTTTCTCCCAAAAAGTTAACACAGTAACATACAAATATAAACAAATACTCTATAACAGTGGTCGGCCTAAAGATAACATGTTAGGTGAATTATAAGGACATGGACTTTCTTTCTATGTTGTTATCTGACCAGCTTATAATTGTAATTTCAGTTTCTTCTATGATTTTCATATTGTTTAAAAGTAAATTAACCAATCAACATTAATGTCAGGCTACTATCTATGCCGATCACTGCTTTATAAGTATGTAATACATACATACATAATCATATACATAAATATGTAAGTGTAGTAAAAATGTAAGCCATAGTGTTTGTGTATTTTTCAAACAAAAATCGCATGTATTTAAGTTTAACTTCTCCGAATACAATAGTCAGTGGTTTAACTATGTTTTTAATGAGGCTTGTTGGCATTGCAATTGTTGTTAGTAGTTTGATGACGATGATGATGATGATGCTGCAGTTGCAGGAGTTGTTTGTTGTTACTAATGTGAATAGTTTGTTCAAATTAACACCAAAGGTGTCGTTTTCTTTTTAGAAAAACACACATATTTTCAATCTCACACACCACTCTCAGGCAATGCAGTTTATTTAAAAAATTGTGTTTTTTTTTATTTTTCCTTTAGTCCTAAACTGTAAAATGTTTTTGCAATATTATACGAGCACAAACAAACAATCTGGTTAAACTTTACAATATTTGTTTAACAAAGAACAACAAGGCTCATGTTGTTTGTAGGTTGTTTAATTTTTTTTTATTTATTTTTTTTGTTTTCTATATATTTTTGTTGCTGCTGTTGATCCAAAATATACATTATAGAGAGAAAAAAACAAGAAAATAAACACTACAACAACAAGGTTTTTTTGTTAACGCTACATAATGTTAAATTTAGTTTACATAGTTGTAACTACACACACGATAACGATTTGTTTTCTAAAACTCCTAAAAATTTTTTGGTGAAAAACCAACATCAGAAAAAGTGTATCTAGCCTTAGTTTAATTACAACATTGACGCTAACAGTTACAAAAATAAAATTTGTAGAACAAAAAAAAAACAAAAAAAAAATAGAAACCTAAATAAATTGGAAACTAAACACAGAGAGAAAAAATTAAGTAACTCTAATATTTATATTAGACAGTGGGGCAGAACCAAAATATTTGGGAAATAAATGTGACATTTCTAACTGGCTGATCCGAATGATATGAAATTTAACATAGGCATAGTAGAGGAGTACAATACAGACCCGAAGCAGCGGCTCTGTGGTATCTCAAAGTAATACAGCTGACGAGACATGTAACATTTAAAACGCTGGCCAATTTCCAATTCATATATTCCTAAAGCCATCGATTAGGTATATAAAAAGCAAGCTTTGCGTGTGTTACTTATGTACTGTAGTTAGTGAGTTATTCGCTTTAAAATTTTACTATACCTTGGCCCCATTTTTTCACAATATCGGACACAATATAAAAGCGATCATGCAAATGTTTAAGAACATTAAATTTTATAAGAAAAAAAAATTTAAACCAATAATATTAATTTTTTTTTCGCCCCGAAATTATCTTCACATAACTCCAACAATTTGGGGGAAATTGAATTTAAAGTTTCTACAATTTATATACAAAAACTGTTTTTGTATGATGTTGTGCTTGAAATTCTACATCGATTAGTGTAAAAATTTCCAATGTCATGGAGGAAATTTTTCAAGTTATAACCATTTTTAGTTAAAAACAAGTAAGAGTACTATATTCGGCCGTGCCGAATTTTAAATACCCTCCACCTAAATATGATGGTATAAAAACTGAAATAATATAACAATTGTTAGAAAGACTAGTTTACGCAGAAGATATTTTATTTCATATGTACAACAAATTCTATCTAATTCAGCAATTTATAACTGAAATTCCTATTAGAACGTATGAAATTTAACAATTTATATACTTAATAATTAGTTAATACGTTTGGATCAACAGAGTATAATTTAATATATGGATGATATGACCTATTATTTAAGGGATATTTTTGTAGTATTTCATATAAACAACGCTATTAACAAGAGTGGACCTTATATGGGAGCTATGCCGAATTATGGATCAATATTTAAAAAATCTTGTAGTACGATTCTTGGATACAAATTACTGATCGGTGTAAAATTTTGGTTCAGTATAGATTTTTATGGATATTTATGCAGGTTAATGTGTTTTCCTGAAGAGGTTCTTATATGGAAGTTATGACCAATTATGGGACTATCATCATAAAATTTTGTACATCGATTTTTGTATATATTGAATAAATTTGTTTTGAATTTCAACCTGCTAACTATATTTGTAAGAAATTTATGAGGATTTTAGTGATTTTCGGGAGTGGACCTTATATGGGAGCTATGGTTAAATATGGACCGATATTCACAAAATCCAGAAGTATGATTACTGGATACAAATTACTGATCTGTGCGTAATTTCATTTTGATATCGATATGTTTTTAATATTTTTTAAGGTTAATATCTTTTTTCGGAAATGGGCCTTATAGGGGAGTTATGACCAATTATCGGCCAATCTGCATAAAATTTGGTACAGTGATATCTATATATATGAGTATAATTTTAGCATGATAAATGTATTTATAAGAGATTTATAAGTACTTAACTGATTTTTGGAAGTGGACCTTATATGGGGGCTATGGTCAAATATGGACCGATATTCACAAAATCCAGTAGTGTGATTTCTAAATATAAACTACGGATGTGTGTGAAATTTTGTTTTGATATTGATATTTTTTAGATATTTATGTAGGTTATTGTGTTTTTCGGAAGTGGTCCTTATATGGGAGCTATAACCAATTATCGGGCGATCTTCATAGAATTAGGTACAGCGATTTCGGTATATATGGGGATTATTTATGTCGAATTTTAACTTGATAGCGACATTTATGCTTATTTAAGAGATTTTCGGAAGTGTACTTTATATGGGGGCTATGGTCAAATATGGTCCGATCCACGAAAAATTTTGTAATATAATTTTTTTTACCACGAAACTTATTTTTGCTGAATTTTGTATGGATATTCCTATTCTGTGGGCATTTATAGACTATATAACTATATTTCGGGAAGATATTTGTATGGGGGCTAGGAGAAATCATGGACAGATTCTTATAATTTTCACCAGAGTTACTCACTTTATCATAAAAGTAATGTCTAACAATATGTGAAAATTATCAATTTTGTTTGAGGTTGTCCCACATTTTAATTCATAACTTTGGTTCCACTGTACGGATTTTGCTGATTTTCAATACCAAACTGCTTAGGACAATAATAAACATTTTTCTTGCAACTCTACTAAGTTTGTTTGCGTATTTTGGACGTGAGCGTGTTTTACACAGACGGACATGGCTCAATCGACTTAGAATTTCATAAGGAATAATAATATATATACTTTGTTGGGTCTCAGATGAATATTTCTCAATGTTACACACGGAATAACAAACTTATATATACCCTCATTCACCACTTATGGTGGTGGAGGGTATAAAAAATCCACTATTTTTTAATTTATGACACATACGTGAAAATAAACTGATAAAAACTGCTCTCATTTTTTCTCCAAATTTATATTAATATACATATGGGCAATTCCACGAGAATCGATACCACGACTGAAAACACAAAAACCCTTGAAACTTTTTTTTAAATATGATTTGAATAGAAGAAAATAATAAAATGTTACTATGTAAAAGTATTTAGATCATATTACAACATTTTAAAGACAAAAATAATAGTTTAAACTGATTATATTTAATTTTTTAATGTTTTAGGCTAAAATTTAGCCGAAAGCTAGGCTCCCAATTAGCTTGTAGTATGAAATGAATTTGACTCTGATTGTTTTTTTGCTATTGAAAAATTGAAACCGCATGTATATTTTCTATTCACTTTTTTAGTTTTTGTATACATATATTTACAGAATATATGTATACTGTTTTATTATAGAGAAAAATTTTATTTATTATAAAATCATCCAAAGATTGTTTTTATTTAAATATGAGGGATTGTAAAGGAAAAATATTTCGTTTAGTGAAAGAAATTAAAAGAAAACATAACGCCTCTCACGATTCGAATATTTTCGCATATTTCTACATGTACCATTTTATGGCACATACGATATACCCTTATTTCGCTCAATATTTTGGACAACAATATTTCGAAAGAACTTTTTATTATTTTAAAATATAGTACCCTCTGAATGGAACATAAAGACCAAATTATTTTTCAGATACTCTTATTTTTGCAAAATCTATTCCGCTCTATAGGCGTACAAATGTCACGTACGATGATATGGAATTTAGTAGGGCAGGTGGATTTAAAAATCGCCCAAGTGACAAGGAAAATCGTACTCTAGGGATCAAAATAAGATACTTTAACCAAGGAACAATACTCCTAAAATGAATTCTGATGTTCCTTATTTTGACCCAAAGGTCAAATTTTTAAAAATCCCACTTTGACCCATTTAAAGTGCCCTAATCGAGTCTAAATATATGACCGACCCCCACCAACTTTGAAGGGCCGACCCCATACAAAATTTTAAAAATCACCATTTTTGGCACTTTAAATGGTACTTTTTCTCATCTTTTCAATAATTGTTTTTTGCTATTTTTTATAATATTTTATATCAAACATATTTTATATTAACATTTAAGGTGGTGACTTATGGCAGTTATATGTATCTATTGATAAGCAAGAAACTTGTTACCATTTCCAGGTTCATGCAGTTTTTTAAGTGGGCGAAATAAATCTCAATTTCCCAAAAATTTGAAATGTGCGAAAAAGTACCTTTTGTTCTGCGGGTCCTTATTATGTATGTATTGTGTATGGGCACTGCTACACGTTCAATATATATTGACCGCGATCCAGTATCGCGATATTTATTGAACGTGTAGCAACGATATTGATGGATCGCGATCCAAATCGAAGAATAACCTCATTTTGCGTGATCCATTTCAATGGATCGCGATCCAAATATCACAATATATATTGAACGTGTAGCAGTGCCCTATAAATTTTGTTTATAGAGCGTATGATATATATAAAAGTGATGTAGGTAATAAATAATATTAATCATACGTCTATAAGAATCAACATAACTTTTTTTCTCGCAATGAGCGAAATGATTAACACGAATAGTTTTAGCGTGCTTAAGTAGCGGAGTATTCAACAAGCACAAAATAGCGTTCGTGTCATAATAAACAAATTTAGAAGAATATGATTAGTCAAATTCCCCAAATTTTTTGAAATTTGACCTTTGGGTCAAAATAAGGAATATGAGAACTCATTTTAGAGGTATGCTTCCTTGGGCAAAGTTTCTTATTTTGATCCCTAGAATACGATTTTCATTGTTACTTGGGCTATTTTTTGTGCGTTCCTACAAATCGACCCGCGCTAGTATTTAGTAATTAGTTAGCAACTAAATAAAACACCAATCTTTATTTTGCGGAATCTGAAAAGGATATGGCTACACAGAGAAAACAGATTAGTGATAGCAACCGAATTTGTTGCCAATCGAATGATTCGGTTGCACACAAAGAATTTTTCAGTTCTAACAACAGAAAGTCAGTTGATAAAGAAGAATTTCAGTTGAGGCAACCAAAGTTTAGTTACCTCTTACAAAATATTGTAGTCACAACTGTAAAATTAGGTCACTAAGATAGAATCATTCGATTGGCAACAAATTCGGTTGCTATCATGAATCTGTATTCTCTGTGTAGTTATCAAGTGTGTTTTTTTAAGCCCGATAGAACTTGAAAAAAGCAAATTTTAATCAAACAAATTTTTTATTCAAAAGATCAATAAATACACGGTATATGGCCACCGCGCCTGTTTTTGACGAAACGCTTTCTGGATGACCAATTTTTGGCCACTTTTTCAAGCATTGCTGGCCGTATGTCACGAATAACATGAACAATGTTGGCCTCCAAGGCGTATAAAAACAAACTTTCCCCATGACTTCACGTCGCCCCACAAAACTGTAGCGAGATATATCAAATCGCATGACATTGGAGGTCAATTCACAGTAATATTCCTCGGAATTAAGTTTTGATTTATTGAAATCAAAATTTGGCGATTTTGATTATTTTTTTCAAACAAAAAATCATTGATCACGGTGCGGTAACGATCTCCATTGACCTTAACGCGAGCTCCGGCTTCATTTGTGAAGATGATGCCACCAGCAATGTAAACCTCACCAAACGGTACATTTTTCTGGATGCAATGGAGTCTGTAGGATTTGTTGTGGGTTGGCCATACTCCATATGCGGTAATTTTGTTTATTAACAAACCCGTTAAGTTAAAAATAAGTCTCATAGCTGAACACAATTTTGCGACAAAACAGTCGCCTATAAATTGCGCGATTCCATGACTGATTTTTAAAATAAATTTGGATAATATGTTGGCGATGTTCAAGCGTAAATCTATTCATGATAATTTTCCAGAGTATACTGATCATAAATGTTAAAAAGTGAGTGCAGTATGAAGGTTCGTTTGACAGTTAACCCTTTCGTAAGTTCCATTGGGCTTAAAAACCACCCTTTCTTTTCGGGATGTGACCTCATATATGAGCTATGATCTATTAATGGGCGATCGTCATAAAATATTGTGCGTTGATATCTATGTCATTGATCGTAAATTTGGTTCAATATCATCGCAATAACTATATTTACAAGAGTTTTATGGTTGTTATAGTTATTCTTGGAAGTGGATCTTATATGGAAGCAATGGGCAATTATGGACTGATCGTCGCCAAATCCCGTTCGATATTGATATTTACAATAAATGTATGTAGGTTAATGTGTTTTCCGAAGTGATTCTTATATGGCACGTATGTATGACTGATTACACTAGTTTACAAATCAAACATTTTTGTTTGCTCATGGAATGAAACTCATATTTTTGAGAAGAGCTACGGACGCTAGTTAATTGAACATTTTTTGTTTCCCTTCTAAACGTCCAAATTTTGAGATATATGGGTTTTTATTTTTGCCCTGACCTGAGCACTACTAATGCATACTGTAGTGTACCGAATTGTGGTAATTAGGTATTTACATCGTTTTTGGGTACATAACACTCTGGCGAAGCTACTAGATACTTTCAGAGTTGTATTCTTTTGACAAATTCCAAAAAAAATTAACGAGAAAAAAATAAATACTGTTTAAAAGGGCATCTTTCCTGTAGATAAACGTTAATAAATCGCTATTAAGTACAAAACTCTAAAGTAAAAATTATTTTAAAATATCTTATAGAAAATGTAAAATAAACCCAGACCATTTTTGTTTTATTTTCGGAATAATTATTCAGTCAAATCGAGGTTTTCCTATAACACAAACACTGCAAAATGCTTATTTACTTTAAAAAATTTCGTAAAAGCTTTAGATAAGACAAAACCAAAAATATTTATGCAGTGTGTTCCCGAGTCTTTCTTTGGCTAAATTAAAAGAAGGGATATTTGTGGGTCCTCAAATAAGAAAAATTTTGGGTGATACCAAATTTGAGTGTCTATTAACCGATGTTGAAAAAGCAGCATGGAATTCTTTTAAACCTGTTGTTCAAGAATATTTGGGGAATAATAAAAGTCAAAATTACAGAGATATTGTTGCGAATTTATTACATAATTTTGAACTGATGGGCGTAAATATGTCCCTCAAAATTCACTATTTACATTCTCATGTGGATTTTTTCCCGGAAAACCTCGGACACTGAGTGACGAACATGGAGAGCATTCCCATCAAGATTTGAAGTTTTTCGATGTTAATTATCAAGGTTTTTGGAACCAGAATATGCTAGGAGACTACTGTTGGAGTGTCGTGAGGGAGACAAATGAAAATAATTATAAAAAAAAGACTAAAACACTTCACTTTTAATTTTTTTGTCCTAATTTAATGTACATTTTTATATGTTTAGTTTTTAAGAAATATCTCAAAAGTTTGACGTCCAGGATTTTTTAAAATATTTTTTCCGAAGTTGGAAGACCTAAATACATACATCCCCATATGTTTCAATTCATGAGCAAAAACCTTGTAAACTAGTGTTATGAGCCGATCTTCATAAAATTAGTTACGGGGATTTTTGTGTACATGAGGATTATAGTTAGATGTTAAATTTTAAACTAATTACGATATTTTTAAAAGATTTATGTGTATCTAAGTGATTCTTGGAAGTGGAATTAATATGGGAGAGGCCATATCGTCCCAATAACGGACGGTATATAAAGACCCAGAACTTTTTGGTTCTACGACTAATACTATGAATGCCAGAAACGAAATGACAAATGTTGTACCTTGCCTATTTGTTCTAAAATTTCAAAGCAGGGCATCAATTTCGGAATAAAATTTGATATACCCTCGTATGTCAATAGCATCGTACCCAGTATAACTCAAATGACAAAAAACCTAAAATTTCCATTTTGCTTATATATTGAATTCAATTAAATTATTTAAAACCTTAATTTTATCATTCTAATTCCGGTAATCACAACTTTTATATCTAAAACTATATTTGGCACAGTGTATTTTAGTCTTAAATTTCAATGTAGGTGTTATAGTTAAATCCATGGGGCTTATACGAACACGAACATAGAATAGAACTATTCGAAAAAAAACCTAGTACGACAAAAAATCTATCTAAACTACTAAATACTATACGTTAAATACTTTTTATGTGTGTCTGTCTGTCTGTATGTATGTATGATGATACTGTCTTTTAAATTCCAATATCCTTGTTACACACTCCCAGATACACTGCAAATAGCATATCATGGTCACATTGAATCCTGCCTGTAGTTGTAATATTAGTAGTAGTAGTCGGTGGTAGTAAGTAAGTAGTAGTGTGTACCTTGTTTAGATTTGTTTGTTTGTGTATTTGTGTTTATATTATTTGTGTATTAGTGTTTGTACACTAGTTTGGTTTGCCTTAGTATGACCACTAGTTAGTTAGTATTACCAATAAAACATCAACAACAACAGCACGACAACTATAATAATAGCAATACAGCAACAACAACAACAATGTAACGCTATAAAACAACTTCAACAAATACCAGTGTAAATAGATGCCGTATACGAGTACATGTGTAAAATGGCCAGAGATGATACATACATACAGACAACACAACACAACAACATAAACTGCAACTACAGCAACACCAACTACACTAGTTTGGATTTAAGGTTCTGAGTTGAAGTATTTTGTTTTTATTTCATTCGACTACATCGTTATAGTAACCTGTTAGGGTGACTTCACATAATGGTGATGAGCTTTTTCACCAAAAAAACACCTTTTTACAAAAAATATAAAAAAATGTTTTTTTTTAAAAGAAAGTTTTCTCAAAAGCAAAAAGAAGTAAAAAACTTTTTCGCAAAATAAACTTTGTTTAAAAAAGTTTTTAATGTAATAAAGTTCGTTTTTAAAAAGCTTTTTTACCAAAAAATCAATTTCCTTTATTTTTAACTCTACTTTCAAGGACATATTTAATTAGAAGAATTTTTTTTAAAAAAAAGCTCTTTTTTAAATTTGTGTTTTTTTTAAAACAAAATTGTTTAAAAAATTTTATTTAAAAAAAATATTTATCAAAATTGTTATTTGTTACCAAACAAAGTCTCTCAAATCTGAAAAGCTTCTGAGAAAAAAGCTTTCAAAATATAATTGAAAAAAAAATCAAATCTGAAAAGCTTCTGAGAAAAAGCTTTCAAAATATAATAGAAAAAAAATCTAATTTTTATATTTTATTAAGGATCTTTCTCAAAAATGTTCCTTAAAAAAAAAGCTTCTTTAACCATATTTTGTCCATTTACATTCTCAGAAAAAGCTTCGTAGAAGAAACTTTTTGAAAATTTTTATATCTCAAAATCATTTTTAAAAGTTTGTTTTTTACAGAAAAGCTTCCGAATAAAAGTGTTTAAAATGTAATAGACAAAAAATCGCGTTTTTTCAAACTAAGTTCTTTTTTAAAAAAGCTTTTTTCTCAAAATTATTTTTTAAAGCTTTTTTCTCATCGTAATTAAATTTGAAACTGATTTTGTTCAAAATGTTAAATCTAAAAAAAAAAATTTTAATTATTATTTTTTACAAAAATCTCTCAAATCTGAAAAGTTTCTGAAAAAAACTTTTAAAATATAATAGAGAAAAAAGCTATAATATCCGCTTTTTCACTATTATATTATTATAGCTTTTTTCTCATAATTAGTTTTAAAACTAATTTTGTTCAAAATGTTAAATCTAAAAAAAATGGAAAATTGTTATTTTTACAAAAATCAATCAAATCTGAAAAGTTTCTGAAAAAAGCTTTTAAAATATAATAGACAAAAAAGCGGATATATTTGGGGGATTCAGACGGTCTGCTATTCTTTAGAAAAAAGCGTTATCTCAAAAAAGCCTTTTCGTAAAAAACAGCTTTTAAGTAAAACAAAGCTCCTTTCCAAATAACTTCAAATTATATCTCAAAAAATGAGGTTTTCACAAAAGTTTTCGAACAAACATTTTTTTTAATATTTATGAAAATCCGGAGACCTAATTAAACAAATTTTTAGGCGATAATACAAAGCTTTTTCCCCCGAAATGCTTCTTATAAAATAAATCAAATTATGTGTTTCTCAAAAAATTTATTTTTCTCCAAATTACTTGATAGCTAAAAATAGATTTTTACACTTACTATTCAAGAAAATTTATATGAAAATCCGAAGTTCCAATAAGATACATTTTAAAGCTATATTTATATTCATAAACAGCCACCACCCTAATATTTCGTTTATGGTTGTCATGTGTACATTTAATTTGTAGTTTGTTATTTATATTAACAATGATAGTGTAACTAAGTTTAATGTTTAGGTTTAAATCTGTAATCATGCCTTAAACTCAATAGTTGTATAACGACGACAGGCAACAGCAGCAGCAGCGACAACAATACAACTTAAATTAATATAAATATTAGTAAATTACAGCTGATTACCACTGACCATGTGGCACTCTATAGATGCCAATATTACACAAGATAATAAATTAGAAGAAAGGGTTTTTTTGGTTTTATATAAGTATATTTATTATAGAGATGGTAATGAAATTTTGTAAATTGTATGAATAAGATAAAAGTTTAAGAGAAGTAAAAATGTAATTTTGAAAAAAAGTATGTAACAAATCTCATCGATTTGTCTGTCTTTTGAAATCATGATAGGGCCTAAACGAGAGGAGTTTGGAAAATGAAGTTTATTGCAAATATTCTTATTTGAATGATTTGGTATTGAAAATGAGATAAATCGATTAACTCTTTGCGGTTTAGTGGTCACTTTACTAACCACCTTTTCTATTGTTACGAAATTGTACTTGAATTCAAATTTGCTTAACAATTAAATTTTTTTAAGTCATCGTTTATGTGCTCTGGTTAGATTAATATATTAATTTCAAAAATGCAACTTAAAAATAAGAACGAGTAATTTTTTCCATTACTCCTCTTGGGAGCATATGGCTTCCACAAAGCATCTCCATCTTACACGATTTGTTGCAGTTGTTTTCGCATCTTCCCATGTAAGATTGCACTATCCTAGATCTTGGAGTATAGTGCGTCTCCATGTATTCTTTGGACGACCACGGCTTCTTGAACCTTGAGGGTTCCACTCTAGCGCCATCTTTGTTATACTGTCGGGATTCTTTTTGATAGTATGGCCGATCCACTTCCATTTCCTACTTTTTATTTGTGTTAGTATGGGTTCCTCGTTGGAGAGGTTCCAGAGATCCGTATTGCTGATGTTATGAGGCCAGAATATTCTGCATATGATTCTGAGGCACTTGTTAATGAATACCTGTAGTTTTTGCGTGATGGTGTTCGATACTAACCAAGTTTCACTTCCGTACAGCAGAGTAGACTTTACACATGGGTTGAATATTCTAAGCTTGGTACATCTGGATATTTGTGAGATTCTCCCTACTGGTTATAGTCTTCCTAATGCCGCTCTCGCTTTATTGAGCCTGTTATTTACGTTTGTTTCAGCGCCGCCATTGTTTGATACTGTACTGCCTAGATAACAGAAGCTTTCTACGTATTCAACTGGTTGGTCTTGTAGTATGATGTTATCAGTGCTAACGTTGTTGATTCTCATAGCTTTGGTTTTCTTGATATTTATATCAAGTCCAACATTACGTGCTAATCTTTCCAAATCTTTGCTTGCATTTTGGAGATCTTTTGCGAGAGTAGACAAATATCATCCGCATAATCCAAATCTTCGAGTTGGCGTGAGAGGCTCCATGTTATTCCTCTTCTCTCATGATGTCATCCAGCACTATAGTGAATAGCAGAGGTGATAGAGGGCATCATATTAATTCAATAATGTTCATTGCAATGGATTATAATAGAAAAATTATATTAAAATACGATAAATCAATAATTTTAAACATTAAATTAATATTGTTCCATATTAAATAAAAAATGATATTGATTCAATATGGTTTTTAGTGATTTTAAGTTGTTTTTTCTCTGGGTGTACGCTAAGAAAATTTGTATCATAAGTATTTTTAATGCCAACCGCCACGGTGGTTAATAAACTAACCACCCAATTCCACAAAAGACCTTGGAATGGGGTATGTTATTACACCCTTTACCATGAGTGATTTCGACATTTTGTTGTTTCTTTCCTGAATAAAAACTGCAGCAAATGTGAGTTGTTGCTCTAGTCGGATATCTATAAAGTGGGTGACAACAATACCACAAACAAGTAAAATAACAAATACCTAAATTATTCTTCTTGGTTTTTTGGGGTCCGAGAATTCCGAACCGGACGATATTTTTCTTCCGTGTCAAAATCAACACTTCTGAACCGTACAAACCATTTCTCGAATGTTGAAACCGATGGAACACAATCACCATAAGCTTTGGTGAACAATTGATGTGATTCAGCGGCACATTTTCGAAGTTAATGTTCAATAACTAAGTGACAATAAATGAGAGATATGTACCCTTCAAAATGATATAAAAGTTATTAACTAACAAAAATCGCGTTCAAAGTTACTCCATCTATTGTAAATCCCGCTTTAAATTTTAAGTTATTAATTTTGTATTTAACATAAATTGGTTTTCCTTAAACTACATGAAGTAATGCGCCAAATTAGACAACTAAATATTTAATTTAAATTTCCAATTTTGTGTCTATGTTAGATTATTAACTGTAAATGGCACCTGTATATATGAGAGGTTAAATAGAATCATAATAAATATTAGAACAAGATAATATATTTTAAAGGTGGCATAAGCGACTTTAATATACCTTAATAAATTAAGAGATTTCTTAAAAATATTGAACAAAAAGCTTTTTATTAATCATGCTACAATACTTTAAATAGTATAAAATATCTACCCCTAACAGCAAAAATATCGTTAATGCAGAACACAAAACTTTACTAGAGAAACATATTTGTAAAGAATGTGTACTTAAAATATTGAAATCATAACTGTATTTGGCAGACCTATGAAATTTTCATCAGAAACCGAAAATCAAATATTTTGTTGTTTAAGCTATTTTCGCTGTTACGGCTCAATATGTATCTAAATATGTAGTTACAAATACAATTATTATCTTGTAGTTATTGTAGGGTATTGTCATTGAGTATCCTTGTTGTTTTATTTAATCCACCATTATAAACATTGATCACTTACTGGTATGATGAGCCTTCGCTCACACACATTAAACATTTGGTTTTTCAATAAAGCAGCAACCCAGTCAACATTTTTGTTAAGATTTTCACGAAAACATAAGGCCTTGAAGGTTTAAAAATAAATTTGTCTGATAAAACATTTAATGAAAGGGAAAAGTTTCTAAACGTAGCACCTCATCCATGGTCAAATACATACATATATTTTCATCATAATAAATTTCCTAATTTTATGTACCTATAAATGAACCAAAACAAAAGTTCAATTGCCTGTCAAGAATGCTGCGGTGTTATAAACAAAACTATTAGATAAAAGATTTATGCGTAAATAAATTTTGTATAAAAAACTTAAGTACTCAAACATACACAAGGGATTAACAAGAAATCATAAAAGACAAGAATAATAAAAAAAAATGTTCGGAATGCTGCAAACAATTCTTAAAATAGCTTACACTATAGTTCTATAGATTCAATATTTTTGTTGTAGGTTTGTTGAAAAATTTTCATGGAAATATTTTCAAAAAGCTTAATCATTTAATAAAAATTCCATGATCGTTTGATTGAAATATTTTTAATAAATTAATTTTAAATTTATTTTTCTTTATATAAATAACTTAGTAAGTTTGAACCAAATTGAACTTCACAAAAAAAAGTAAAAAAGTTTACTAGGGATAGAAACATACAACTACCATATCTTTAAGAGATTGTCCGCAATGGATATACAAAAATAGGAAATCCTCTACGACACAAAGTAGGGTCGATCGAAAGAAAAAGTGGTAATAAAGCCGAATATTTTAAACTTCTGGTTCCATTGCACAATGATATATAAATAAATCGTAGAGGAGGCCTTTTGAGAAAATTAAGTTTTTGGACACCCCGCATAGAACATAATGTAAGATAAAGGTTGTCAAAGTTTTCCTAACCAGAGGTGGTCGACTTTGACACCTTGTTCATATCTGTCATTTATTCTCACTTAATTATTGAAAACTAAGTTTTTTTGCCTCAAAAATGTCGAATTTTGTGCCAAGAAAGCGTCATTTGCGAGAATTTTTGCTTTACTTCTTTAACTTGAAGCACATCTACACCATTTCCAATTATATTTCAGAAATTTCTAATTATATTTCAGAAAATTCCAATTGAAGTTCAGAAATTTCCAATTATATTTCAGAATTTTCCATTTATATTTCAGAATTTTCCAATTATATTTCAGAAATATCCATTTATATTTCAGAAATTTCTAATAGCAATACAAAAGAAAATTTCTGAAATACAAATAGAAATTTCTGAAATACAATTGGAAAATTCTGAAATACAATTAGAAACTTTTTAAGTATAAATTAAAAATTCTGAAATACAAATGGAAATTTCTGAAATACAATTGGAAAATTCTGAAATATTAATGGAAATTTCTGAAATATAATTGGAAAATTCTGAAATATAATTGGAATATTCTGAAATATAATTGGAAAATTCTGAAATATAAATGGAAATTTCTGAAATATAATTGGAAAATTCTGAAATATAAATGGAAAATTCTGAAATATAATTGGAAATTTCTGAAATTCAATTGGAATTTTCTGAAATATAATTAGAAATTTCTGAAATACAATTGGAAATGGTGTAGTGCTCACCAAAGCTTATGGTGAATGTGTTCCATCGGTTTCAACTTCGGTTCAGAAGTTGTGATTTTGACACGGAAGACAAAGATCGCCCAGGTCAGTCAAAAATGTGTGAAAACCGAGAATTGGAGAGCATTATTCCATGAAGATTGTTGTCAAACTTAAAAAGAGCTTGCAAAATCATTTCAAGCAGCAATTTCAAAACGATTGCGATCTGCACAGAAATTTCGTACAATACGAATTGAAGCCGAGAGACGCTTTAAAAGAAAATCATTTTTGCACCGAATCATTATTTGCGATGATAAATGGATCCATTAAGATAACCCGAAGCGGGAGGGATGGTACGTGGCCAAACAGCCGAATCGACACCAAAGCCAAATATCCATGATGAAAAGGTAATTATCTGTATTTTGGTGGGAGAAAAAGTGTTCTATCTATTATGGGCTGTTAAAATCTGGCCAGACCATCACAGGGAACCTGTACAGAACACAACTGATTCCTTTGAAGCGAGCATTGGCCGAAAAACGCCCAGAATATACGGTCAGACATGAAACAGTAATATTCCATCATCACAACGCTCTGCTACATGTTGCAATACCTGTTAAAAACTAATTAAAAAGAAGTGATTGGGAAGATTTGCAGCCTTATAGTCCGACTACTATTTGTTTCGATCAATGCAGAACGCTCTCTCTGGGATACGCTTCACTTCAGAACAGAGTATCCGAAATTGGCTTCATTCGTTCGTGGCCTCAAAAGACGAGCAGTTCTTTTGGCTCGATATCCATATGTTGCCAGAACTAGTACTGTAACTAGTTACTTTAACATGTTTGTGGGGAAGGCTTTTGTTTGCATTATTTGTCAGAGTTTGTGTGTCTCATAGAGAGTGAGAGGGAGAGAATGAAGTGTGTATGTCAGTTTAGTTGGCATTGGTGTGACAATGTAAATACAACCAATGTTTGCATTATTTGTTTGTCTGTCTGTCAAGCTGCGTTAAATTATTGTTGTAATTTTGTAACCCAATGTGTTTGTGTGTACTACCACACTTTCACACATATTAATATCCCAGCAGTTCTGGGTGACTGGACCGAACTTACATGTTACATGTCCTAATTGGAAGTTAACTGACTTTAAGTAGAAAATGAAACTATACTGACTTACTATTGACATAGTCACCAGTACTAGTGACTTATTATACCCCAATCAATGCAATTTACTATATGCATGTCATTGGAAGTCTACTACTGACGATAGTACTATTGACTAGGTACTTTTTTTGGGACCATATGTAGACATTGGTACCAGAGGCTCTCTAGTACATTTTAGTAATACTAGTCTAAACTTTTGGTACTTTTCTGATGTAGAGGTAGATAAGGAAACTGCATATTTTGTTAACATTTGGTACGAATTCATAATAGTCTTCTTCAAATTCATGTTTTTATTTTTTTTTTCTCATCATAGACAAATATAACAAGTAAGACCAAATTGTACTTAAAAATAATTTGTTTTTTAATATTTTTAGGTAAACAATTTTTTCTTTTCAAAATTGTTTTTTAATTCTTTTTTTTTTAATTTTTAAAAATTTTTTTTTTGGAAAAATAATTTAGGACAAAAAAAAATTTTTTATAAAAAAAAAATTCGGCTTAAAAAATATTTTTCCCGATTTTGATTCATTGTAGGTACAACTTACTATAGCTTTATATACATACATCGTTGCAATGGACTTTAAAATATCTATCATTAGATATCCATATTGTCTATATTAATGACTCAGTAATCCAGATATAGATCAAAAATAGGCCAAAAATCGAGAGTTTTCCCGGTTTTTTCCTTATATCTCATATTGTGGGCCGATTTCGTCAATTTTAAATAGCAACCGAGCCGGAAGAATTCCCGACATATTGATGTATGAATCATGTATGTAAGTTATTTAGGGGCTAAGGAAAGTTGATTTCAACATACAGACGGACAGACGGACATGACTATATCGACTTCACTATCTATAACGATCCAGAATATATATACATCGTGGGGTCGCAAATAAAAAATGTAGAATTTGCCACTCATGGCGAAGGGTATAAAAATGTAGACGATGTCGCCAAAAAGTCACCAAGATAGTCACTTTTCCCTTGAAGACTTGAAGACACTTTTCCCTAGGTTTCCTTCAAGGAAGAGACAGTCTAATAGTTTAATGTTTGTAATTGTTGCATTCTCCAATAACTTACGAGTTAGTTAGAAAGGGTCAGTTATTTTCAAATTCTTTTTGAATGAACAATAAAATGAAAATTTACTTTGAAAAGAAAAATAACTACTTTCTTAAGAGGAGTTTTTATTTAGATACACTAAACTAAGGATTGTCTTTACGCTAGATTATCTGGGGATGTATAAAGTAACAAATTAACTTCTCTCTGAACTACACATAGTACATGAAATAGTAAATGACCCAAAATATATAAGTTTGCTGCAGCCAAGAGATCAGGCATTATTGAAAAGGATACATTGATTACTTGTAAAACTGCTGGGGTATTTTAGGATGCTGCTGTTGAAGGTAGCAATGGATGAACGAACGTATAAATGAATGAAAATAAGTACGTGTTTAAAATAATTTTGTTCAGTTTTTGGTATATTTTTTTGCGAAATGTGTTAACGCAACTATTTGACATTTAATTAGTTTGTGAGTGGAATATAAAAATATTATTGTAACTGTTGCTGTAACGAAAAATATACACAACTCTGCATACAGATATTTGTACATGTAAAAAATTATACAGTTGAGGGCAGCGATTGTAAATTAAATAATCATAAAGAAATGGATTTTAAAACTCTATATCAAGAAATATCTTAAAATATTACATTCAACTACATTTAAAAATGTTGAGATATCCAATGAAATTCTTAGTTTTTAGTCTGGAACACAACTAATTGGTCTGTTTTTTATCAAAAATAGATATGAATGGAGCGATCAATTATCAAACAGCTTCCCGTTCACCCAAAAACATGGACAAAGTGGTACATTTTTTAAAACTACACAAATATCTGTGCAAATTATTGTTTTTATTTTAGGCTTTTAGAAAACCACATTCGTCTATATTTCTGCCCTTAATTGTATGGCCATGTAATTGGTTTGTTGTCCTGCTGTTGTATCAACTATTAGAGGTTCCTGTGGTTTCAATGTGTCCACTTTCACACAAATACAAATACAAACACACATCAACTAACACATGTTTATATTATACAAAATTTTTTGGATTTCCTCATGTATTTACTTACTTGTTTTTCCTCTATTAAATATATTGTTATTTTTTTTTTGTTTGCATTTAATATCGTCATTTTACTTCAAAAAAAAAAAAACACACAAATACAAATACTAGACATTCACATGTAAATGTACATGAAAAATAACCAACAAGTTGTAAAATGGATAATATTGTGTATTATTTCCTATTTGTTATTTACAATATAAATTGAGGAAAATATGTTTTAATTTTACACCAAAAAATAATAATAAATATGCATATATGTGTATGGATGTGTACATTGAAAACTACATAGATAGCCAGCGGGAAAAATAGCTGGAGCTTTACATTGTAGGCCTTCTAAAATAACTGTAAACTCATTCCTTAAGATCCGATACTCACTCCACTCTGCCTTCTTCCAGTAGGTGTTGTAGAAGGACTTTGCTTATTCTTCTAAAAAATTTTGTTTTTAATAACTTATGTGTCATTTTGAAGGGTTCATATCTGTCCTTTATTCTCACTTAGTTATTGAACATTATAGTGTAAACAACAAAGTTTTTTTTGCTTCGAAAATGTACAATTTTGTGCCAACAAAGCGTCATATGTGGGAAGTTTTGCTTTACTTCTTTAATTTGAAAAAAGTGTCGCTGCATGGTGGCTCATATCTCAATTTCATCGGCCAAAAGTCCAACTTTTTGTTAACTCCGATTTCAAAAATTTTAATGCCATTCAATAGTAAGCACATTGAAACTAAGGTAGCCAAAAAATTAGATAAAAATATTGTCAATTGTTTGCGTGGCATGCTGTTAAAGTCAAATATTTTATGTCATTTTATAAAAAAATGTGATTTTTGTAAATCTGATCAGAAGTAAATTATCAGTACTCGCAAACTATTATCGATAATTGGATGATTTTTTTTGTTATGTTGGTAAGATAATAGTCTTTAAGAACTGGTATGATTTCTCACTGTACAAATTTAGTCAAATTTGAATTTCAGTGGAATAAAATTGCTGAGGGTCAAAAGGAGTTAAACAAATTTTACTACCATAAGAAAGGCCAAAGTGTCCTCTTTAAGCCCATATATACTTGTTGACCTGTTTTGACCTGTTTGTTGAACACTTTTTTCACTTGAATGAAATTACTCCCAAATTTTTTTTCTATTTTTAAAAAATTTCTAAAATATCTATATCGGTTCAAAAGTTACAGAGTTTTGTCCGATGAAAAAGGATAATGAACCACTGTGCGCTCAAGCGATAATCCATGAAGATTGTTTTCAAACACAACAAGAGCTTGCAAAATCATTGGGAGCTACTCAAGCAGCAACTTCTAAACGTTTGTCAGCAGCAGGATTTACTCAAAAGCAGGGAAATGGGGTGCCATACGAATTGAAGCCGAGAACAATATTTGAATACTATATATAAAAGAAAATCATTTTTACACCGAATCATTACTTGCGATGAAAAATGGATACATTACTATAAACAGAAGAGTAAGAGATCGAATGTGAAGCCCGGTCAAACAGTCGAATCGACACCAAAGTCAAATATCCATGGCGCTAAGGAAGTGATCTGTACATGGTGGTCGCAAAAGGGTCCTATGGCTAGATCTGTTAAATACTATTTAGAAGAAGTCGATTAAATGATGTCCGTCCGTCTGGCTGGCTGTTTTGAGGCCAAGAACTAATCAAGCCAATTTCGGATACTGTGTTCCAAAGTGATCTCAGAGTGATCGTTTTCCATGGATCGAAACTAATAGTATTAGAACGGGGAAAGGTCTGGACTATAAAGCGGGTTAGGCAAAAATTCCCATCTTCATTATAAATATTTTTCAACATGTGGCCGAGCTTTGTTATGATGAAATATTACGATTTCATGTCTGGCCGCATATTCAGGGCGTTTTTCGGCCAATGCTCGCTTCAAACGAATCAGTTGCGTTCGGTACAGGTTGCCTGTGATGGTCTAGTTAGGTTTCAGCAGCTCGTAATAGATATGACCCTTTTGCTAGAACCAAATAAAGAGAATTACCTTAGCTGGTTGAACGGGCTTCACATACGATCTCTTATGCTTCGGGTTATCGTATGTGTAAAAATTATTTTCTTTTATGACGTTCAAGCATCAGTTCGGTCATGCAAACTCGTCTTTCGAGCTCTTGCGACTTCAATTCGTATGATACCCAATTTCCCTTTTTTTGGATGAATCCTACTGCTCGCAAACATTTTAAAATTGCTGCTTCAGTAGTTCCCAATAATTTTGCAAGATCTTGTTGAGTTTTACAACAATCTTTATGGAGTAATGCCTCCAATTCAAACTTATTTAGTTGGTCTGGGCGATCATAGTCTTCCGAATAAAAATCAAAACTTCTGATCTGTATAAACCATCTATCACACATTGAAACCGATGGAAAACATTCACTGTAAGCTTTGGGGATCAAACGGTGTGTTTCAGCGGCTCTTTTTTCAAATTAGAGAAGTAAAGCAAAACATCCCGCAGATGACGCTTGTCGGTATAAAATTCGACATTTTTGAAGCGAAAAAAAACGTTGTTGTTTACAATACAATGTATAATAAGTGAGAAGAAATTAGAGATTTGTACCCTTCAAAATGATATATAAGTTATTAAAAATAAAAATCTATTTTAAATCTCGCATTTTTAAGTCATACTCCCAACATAAAACTACACAAGTGATTCATTAAAGTCCATTCTTAAGGTTTTATACTGAATTAATTAAGAATATTTTTCCTTTATAACCCTTGTTACAGGAGAACTGGCCTTCAATGGAAGACCTTCTAATATGCCTTCTTAAGTATGAGTTCTATCATCCCTCTAACAGAAGCGAGTATACAATACCTTGGTTCCCAATGACAAGTCAAGTAAAATAGAAACGATTTTGCCATGAAGCTGGCTGTCGTTTTGTCTGCAAAATAAGGCCTTCTGGAAGGCCTATTTACTACATATTTTTTCCGCTGGGTATCTATATTTCTATTTGTAGTTGTATATTGTATATTGTACATTTACAACCAATTTGTTAAATTCGCTTGGTGAACAAGTGAATAATTGGTATGTTTGCATCCGTGTCCATGTATGTGGCTGTGTAATTGTTTACATTAGTGTTAGTATTAAATATGAATTTGCTTTGTTTCCTCTTGTTCCTAACAAATACCGGAAATCTATACGTATGTGGATGTGTTTATGTAGTATGAGTGTGTTGCTCCTAACTAAATATGTACGTGCGTTTAGAAAATTTAACATAAATTATTATTTAGTTTGTACCATTTCGAATACAAATATTTAGAGAATGAGCAAATTAGCAGTGAATTCAATATAATTTTAAATACAATTTTATTGGTTATTTTTCGTTGTTTGGTAATTTTAGGTAACATTATGTTTTTTTTTTTTGGAAAAAATATAGATTAAAAATTATTTAAAAATAATAGAAAAAATTAAATGTATTTCATACAAATATGAATATCGAAACTATTAAGATGTATTCAAATCGAAAATGTTAAAAATTCTAATAAATCTTCAGTTTTTAAACGGATGATGAAATCAAAAATCCAGCTTTACACATTTCAAGTAAAAATTAGACAAATCTCTCTTACTCAAAATTGAAATAGACTCCATTTATAATCTCCTATAGGTGTCAATAATGTATCAACCCCGTATGTGCACAAATTGTACACGAACGGTTTCAATTTGATAACGAAAAAATGACACCATTCCGTTGCCGAATTGACACTATCCGTTGTCGATTTGACACCGTTCGTGTACGATTTTATAACAGACCGTTGACAATTTGTCACCGTTCGTCAATTTGATACCGCACCGTTGTCAATTTGAAACCATATGTTGTCGATTTGATACCGTTCGTGTACGATTTGGCAATTGAAATAAATAATAATTCCTTCATGTTTTACATTTATTTTTAAATACAAAACGAATAAATACTTAAATATAAAATACATATAAATATTCCATGTTTAAATGTGGCAAAACATTGCAGTCAATTGTCGGAGTTCCTGTATGTGAAATTTCAAATAGCATCCCTAATTGTGGCACCTCTTCCACAGGTCCCCATTCTAAAAAATAAAACAAATACTTATTGTATTCTACATTGCTGATAATTATATGTACAGTATTGGCCATAACTAAAATCAAAGTTTTAAATATCTATTATGTATTATTTTCATTTGTTAATATGTTTAGTATTGATAAACAAATACTTTCAAAGTTTAACTTTCTATAAGAGGTAACTTAAAATCAAAAAATATTTTAAGGTAGAAAATGAAACGGACAAAACTAAAGCACCCTTTCAAGGATATACTATAAAAAAATTTAATTCATTTTTTGTTGAAAATCCTTTGCTTTGGATGGCA
This sequence comes from Calliphora vicina, assembly GCF_958450345.1. Taxonomy (NCBI): domain Eukaryota; kingdom Metazoa; phylum Arthropoda; class Insecta; order Diptera; family Calliphoridae; genus Calliphora; species Calliphora vicina. Next base: position 29,691,307 of record NC_088782.1, on the reverse strand, counting down.
CAAGAACATCTCTTGGCATAGAAGATATTATGTTTTTATGGCGTTTTTCGATATTCCTTCCCAGGCAATTTTAACGGCATGAATTAAATCGTGAAAATTTCCGATCCTTATTTCAGCAATTTTCACTATTTATTATACCCTTCACCTTCGTGAGAAGGGTATATATAAGTTTGTCATTTCGTTTGTAATTTCTACATTTTTCATTTCCGACCCTATAAAGTATATATATTCTGGATCCTTATAGATAGCGGAGTCGATTAAGCCATGTCCGTCTGTCTGTCTGTCTGTCTGTTGAAATCAATTTTCTGAAGACCCCAGATATCTTCGGGATCCAAATCTTCAATAATTCTGTCATACATGCTTTCGAGAATTTTGCTATTTAAAATCAGCAAAATCGGTCCACAAATGGCTGAGATATGAGGAAAAAACCAAGACAACCTCGATTTTTTACCTATTTTTGACCTACAGTGGTGGCCAGGAATTTAAGACAAAAATTGTTTGCTAAATTCCACGTAATTGTCAATTATTTTTTCAAATATTTCCACAAATATGTATGCATGAGGACTGTTTTAACACACAAGTGTGTTTTATTCGACTGTGTCAATTCATACATATTCACAACGAACACATACAATTTTTCTACAACTTGACCAAACAATTTTTTTTTAAATAAACATATTTTCTCACATTTATATCATTATATTTTCATTATTATAAAATATTCGGACCAGATTTCGTATTTTTAGTTCCATTAGTTTCGGTTATATCATGTTATTAACAGCGGATGTTCGCTGAGGTGCGTCAACGTATTTCCACATATCTTTGTCCATATATGTTTTACCGATTTTTCCAAACATTTTTCAGAAACTAGAAACATTAATAATAAATTTCATACCCTTAGAGGTCCTTTTGTTTTGGCTCTATCGCACTTAAAATTCAGTTGATGAAAAAAATTCAAGTATTTGTCTTAAATTGGTGGCCACCACTGTATATCTGGATTACTAAGGCATTAATATAGACAATATGGATATCTAATGATAGATATTTCAAAGACATTTGCAACGTATATAAGACCATAGTAAGTTGGACCTACAATGGGTCAAAATCGGAAAAAAAAATTTTAACCCGAATTTTTTTTTTTTTTTTAAAAAAATTTAAGACAAAAAAAAAATTTTTTAAAATTTAAAAAAAAAAAATTTTAAATTTAAAAAATTTAAAAAACCAATCGAAAAAATTTTTTTTCCAAAAAATTAAATTTTGTTTACCTAAAAATATTTAAAATTTTAAGGTATAATTTGGTGAAGGGTATATAAGATTGACCAGGTCAATGAAGAACTTGAATCTTATTGCTCTATAGCCAAGTCTTACAAACTTTGGAGGGGTGCTTAGGATCGTTATTCTGTTGGAAGCTCCCTATAATTAGCATCTCTTCACTGGCATAAGGCAACATTACAGCTTTCAATACATCACGGTACATGAACCGATCCATAATCTTATAAATTTTACGATTTGGCCCAAATTCTTGACCAGAAAAGCAACCCCAGACCATTATATTGCCACCTCCATGTTTAATTGTTCCTTTGCAATACTAAGGCTTCAGTCTTTCTCCTTTTGGTCTGCGTACATGCCTTATTCCAGCGGAACTTTTTAAGTTGTATTTGGATTCGTCAGGGAACAGTACTGTCCTTCATTTTTGGACACTCCAGTCGATGTGGGCTTTGGCAAATTTCAGTCTAGCTTTCTTGTTCTTAGCTGTTAGAAATGTTTTTTTTTGCTGGTCGTCAGCTGAATAATCGGGCTTCTACTACTCTTCTGCGGATTGTTATTTCGCTAACGCATAATCTTAAACTTGTTCGTACTTGAATAGCTGATGCTGGAGGATCTTTTTGTATTACTATTTTGATCAAGGAATCATAACATCGTGTTTTTTTCGCGAACGACCTCCAGAATGCGCCGGCGACCAGTTTTAAACAATTTTGAAACGAGCCTGAAAATAACTGATCTGTTAATTGAATATTTTTTACTCAATTCATGTAGTGATAAGCCCGACTTCCAGTCTTCAATAACATTAATTTTAAATTTACTGGAGTACTTGTTCCATGTCATTGTTTTTATTTTCACAATAAACTGCATAAAACTTAAATTTTGGACACTACGTCTTCCTATATTTTTATCTTTTGGAATTTTTAAGTCCATTCATTGTGATTCCCGATAACTCACATTGCAAATATGCAGTACCGAGTCAAATTTTTAAACATCTTATAAGAGGGTGCTTTTGTTTTGTCCATTGAGTTTTTATATGATTTATCATTTTAAATTAATTTTTAATAAAATTATCTTTTACTAAATGAATATTAAATGAACATTAACAATATTAGTTAATAAAATATATACAAAATACATCCCAAAAAAGCCGTTCTTATCAAAAAAAATTATGATTCGAACAAATCCATTTAGGGGGTGCTTTAATTATAGTTAGTTCCTTTTATATGTACAAAATCTGAAGGCATGTTTATTGTTTCCAGGAATTTTTGGAGTTGTATGTCGTCACAGGATTCGGTGATCTTCTCATTTCTTGCACTGCCTGGACCTTCATCTGCATCAACAAATTCACTATTAAACAAAATTACACTTTCTTTTATATTTTCGTTTTTAAATATTTTCACTTTTTTAATGTAAATAAAATTAAAACTCACTTATAAAACAAAGCAACTCATGTAGAGATGCGTCGGCGAATAATTTAACAACATTAAGTTGTCGATTTTTCCCTCAGTGTAGAGTTCATCTGGATTCATCGTTTGAGATCGGTAGACTAATCGGTAAACCTCATGATGAGTTTTCGAAAAGTATCAATATCAGTATTGTAGTCTAAAAATACCTTAACTGTTATGTTTTCCTCTATTAATAATGATAAATAGATATACATTTGTTTGGCTCCTTTTTTTAACAAAATTATTCAATCTACAGATTAGTTGTGGTTTAGTTAAACTAATTTCGAACAACTATCAGTTGAATTCTGCTGCTCTTAGGAACAACTACATTTGCAACCACAAACAAATTAATTGATAGATTCGTATAAACAGAATTGAAAAACATGGCTTTAAGGGAAGGTTACCATGGAGGAAGACCTTAAAAAAATTATAATAAATCAGCATTTATGTAATGTGTAAAGCATAAACATTTTATTCAATTTCTAAGTTGATGTACTTTATCAGATTAACATAACACACATATCACCAATTTTCAATAGTTCAGGTCACCAGAATATTTATTATTAAAAATATCGAGCCCTTAGCGCCAAATTATCGTAAGCGACAAAACACAAATTTTACAGGAGAAGTTTTTTTTTGATTATTTTGAAATTTATACATAGAATTAAAAATGTTATGATGCGATATAATATAATTTCGCTCAAGCTATTTGTCTATTTTTCAAAAATATTTATAACTTTTGACAATTAAAAATTCATGGAATACTTTATAGAAAATATGACAAAAAATGTTTTTTATTGGATTTTTGCATAGATAAAAATTTTTCGAATTGAAATTAAATTTTTATTTATAAATAGTTTTTAATGAAATTTCACAGTTATGTAAATTTTTCTATTTAAAATGGAAAAATAAAAACGAATTTTGAAATTTATTATCAGCAATCCCGCAATTACAAAAAAAGTGTTGAAAAATTCCAAAAATGCTAATTTTTGGCTATAATATCCATACCAGGGCCAGGGTTATCGGGACCCTTATGCAAAATAATTAGAAACATATTGACCCACCTATAATTGGTTACTATATTTTGATATCGGATACGCGATTTGAGAATTTTTGCCCTAAAGTTTTATTTTACATAAAAAATAGGTGTTTTTTGAAAGGACCTGGTCAATTTTGAAATTGGTTTTCCTTTAAAATATTTTATCAAAACTTAGCTTTCAGAAAGTAGAAATTCCTTATACATCCTCTTAGAAATTTTTTGCGACAACTTAAAAAGAAAATAAGTTCTTTTTTCCCAAAAAAATCGCTTTTTAAAAATTTTTTAAATTCAAATGCATATAACTCTAGACTTAGTCATTATTTTTAAACAGTTCTTTCTCCATTTGACACATAGTCAAATAGTTGTTAGTCCAATAAAGGAAAACTGGAGAAAATCGGGAAATATTTGGATACGCTGTTATCAAAAAACTGGAGTAGGGTGGGTAAAAATGTTGAAAATTTAATTTTCAAATGCGAATATCTCCTAAGCTATAATAGATATTTGATAGCTACGACGAGGTTTTTTGTAGTGCTCGATGAGAAGATTCCACATGTATAATGTTTTTGAAATCGAAACTCAAACCAAGAAATAATATCGTTTTAAAAATGTAACATACCCGAGGTGTCCTACTTTGAAGGCCCTTGGTCGCGCCCCTGGTGGGCCTATGAGCCCACGTTCAAACCTTAAACTCGGCAACACTTCTTCTTTGCGCATGTGAAATTTCATTCAAACCAATCTAACCATTTAGAAGTTACAGATTTATTTCCCTCTTTTTTTCTATACCACTGTGTGTCGCTTACGATAAAATTTGTTTACTGTAAAATATAAACATTGACTTACGATAAAATCTTACCCCCTATATTTTTGATGTTATTAACAATTTTGATATTCTGAGAACGCTAAAACATCAGTCGGTCCATAAAATTTTAATTTCTGCAATAAAACAAAAAAATTTAAAATGTCGCTTACGATAATTTGGCGCTAAGGGCTCGATATAGCAGTTTCTTAGACAATTTTTCATCAATATTAGCATTTTTATCATTTAAAGAAAGTGTTTACATTTTATAATTGTCAGAAATTCAAATCTGTTGTATTGTCTTGGGTAAACTTCCCTTTCTTAATTTTTTTTTTGGGCATTTTTTTTATTCCCAGCCCCTACTCAATTCCTCCGTTTGTAACACAAAATTGTTTTTTTAACTCATATAACATTTTTCTTTTAATTTTTTCAATGCTTTTCATGTTTTTTCTCAATTTTTTTTTGTATGTTACAGTTACAACATTTGTTTTATCGGCACTTGTCAGCCACGAGAATAAATTGGACATGGTTCATGTGCAGAATTCTACACTGGCAGGAGGTGTTGCTGTTGGTACTGTTTGTAATCTACTGATTGGTGCTCATGGTGCAATATTAATTGGTATTATTGCTGGCACAGTATCGGTGTTGGGTTATCGTTTTATTACGGTAAGTACACAAAAAAATATACATATAAAATAAAATACATACATGGGAAAATATGTATACACACATAAAAATTAAGAAAAAATATATGTTACTTTTATTGGATATGATCAGGGCAAGTTTTTCAAGCCAAAAGCTTGAAAAGTAAGTAATAAAATATTTTTCTGCTATATGGGCTTATATGGGGAGTAGGGTCAATTGTAAACCGATCCTCATAAAAGTTAATAGAAAGATATAGGTTCATATAAAACTTGTTTATGTCCAATTTCATCACGATATTATAAGACAATTATGAATGTTCAAGTCACTTTCTGAGGGGGACCTTGTATGGGGACTAGGAACAAATATTGTCCGATTTTCAACACCGATTTTACAGTATATTTTCAGAGTACTTAGAACTAATTTGTGTACAAATTTAACAGGATTGACTCATAATCAACATATTTATGACTGGTCAAACATTATTCCGGGGGTACATTTACAAACCTTTTTAGCTTGTGTATTAGTGTTTTCAATAGGAGTTTTTTTATCAGAACGAATTAGAACATACGAATATTTTAATATTCGTAAAATGTCTGTGACAGACCTAATATTCCCTTTTCTTTAATCTTCTTGGTAGCATATTTTATTATTTTTGCATATTTAAACATGCCCTGGATATGATGATATCTTGCATATTTTTTGTGGTACTGCAAAAAGAAATGCACATACATGTATACAATTAGTCTTTGTTTAAAGGAATTTAAAGCAAAGGGTGGGGAAAAAATCTTATACTTGAAAATATAGACAAAAAGTAACAAGTTTACATTATTTTCTTTAAAAACCACCAGATTTGGTGATGCTTTTGCTAATATCTTAGGTCTATTGAAATATCCAAGTTGAAAATTCTATTCTCACAAAGGGTGGGTAAATTTGAGATTATGAATTAAATTGGCTTAAAAACAGAAACACAAAAATTCCATTTTATAGTTATACCAATGTAAAATAGAGATATGGAAATGAATATTGGAATATGATGTCGGTGAAATGTCAATCACAACATTTTGAATCAAATTTCACAAAACCGCTTCGCTTATTTCGTAAATGCAGCAATGAATTTAATTTTTATATATATTAAAACAAAATTTTTGGAGACTTTTTTAAAAATTCAGTTGAACAAATTTGGGGGGACGTACTCTAGACCCCATTCCAACTACAAACCCATGTACATACAAATCAACTCAGAAACACGTCAGCATTAACTTTGTGAAATATCTTCAATAGTCCATGAGCTACCGAATTATTTAAAAAATAAAAAGTTTTCAACCACTGCAGTGCACTGTGGGTAGCAATGTTTCCATTTGCTGAAACCAAAAATCACTGATGTCAACATTACCCAGCAATAGACAATAATTATCACTAATATCTGATCATTTGGCTAACTCCAATTGATATTTTTTGGATCACTTGGTGCTCTTTGTGTGCAGAGAGAAGTAAATTGGCTACTTTATACATCCCAAGTAATCTAGCATGAAGACACTAGTCAATTAATTGTCTCTAAGTAATCTAAACAATCACTTTGAACGCTTATTTTGTACCGCAGTTTTTTGTGAGTAATTCGTACAAATTATGTTGATATAATTCTCGTACAGTTTATTTTCTTTTTGCTTAAGTATATTTACATTCCATGTAAATATGAAGTCAATTGTCACTTCAGTGTCTCGAAGTAAGCTAGAGTGTAGTCACTTAAAACGATTATTATATACTGCACTTTAAGAAGTAGTTATTTTAGCCACCAGAAGTAATCTATTGGAGAGTTGTCGGAGGAAGGTTTGTTTACAAGCAATCGGTTATTGGCCTATTTATGAATTGTCTATTGAACTATTTCAGGTTAATTAGCACCCCTACATGTTAAACTAACTAGGTATATAGCTGATTAAGTAATCAGTTAGGTAGCTAGAAAGGCAACTGACTCTATGTAACAGCTATCAGACTCATTTTAATCAAAAATGGTCAATTGACACCCTGCTTAGACCCCACGTGTACTGTACCCTAGAACTGCTGGATAGTTTGGTTAACACCTCAAGCTTTGACATTTCATCACTTGAACCTAAATATTTGTGTATACATTTCTGGCTTTACAACGTAATAAAAGGTTGATTTGATTACTTGCCTTCGGAAATCCGGTTCAACCTTTCATTATTTGAAATTTATGACAAAACATAGCAATTGTTAAATAGTAACTAAATATTTTATACTCTGCCTGTGTATGACCTTAAGAAAAATATTTGTATAAACATACAATAAATATTTGTGTATTTCGTTACATAGAATTTTCAAATCAATTTAAATGACCCAATTGCATTTACATGCCTACAAAATTGACCTTCTTCATCTTTTATAACCATTATTGGTATTAATTTTCATTGAACTTTTCCATTTATATAATTTATTTATATTGTGTACACATACATACATACATTCATATTTATATGCATATGTATGTAAGAATAAATGTGAATTTGTTTAAAATTCTTAGGAAAACTAAATAGTATATTAAATATTTAATTAAAACTCATACCAAAAATATTATTTCTATTCTTGGTAAATATTTTTAATTAAAATCAAATTTATTGAAGCATACTACACACACAACATTCTTTTATACTTTATGCTCTTCCAAATGTATGTAGGTTCAACAAAACATTTGAACCTTTTTTTCCATCACAAAACAAAAATAAAATTGCCAGAACAAACAAAAATTGGGGAAAAAAAAAGAATTATAAATATTTTAAGCATAAATGTTATTGAATGAAGAAATGGAAAATGTATCATAAATAAAATATAGTATAAAAATAATAAAAACACATACAAATTCTAACTAAACGATACAAATATTTATATTTACTCACTCATTTGGGTGGACGAGTATCTGAGTGTGTGTCTATTAAATAAAGTGTATCCAAAAGGTATGTCGGTTGTATGTTGGTCAAAAATGAATACGTATTATGAGTATCAGGATATAATGAAATGTTTGATAATGTATGGGTGCTTTTGACTTAATGTAACAAGTAAATTTGGCAATGTATGCTCAATACATAAACTATTTCCCAGCAAAAGAGATAATATCTAAAAAATCAGAAAATTAGTACAATTATCAATGTACTTCTTTGTTGATTTCAGTGCATTGGAGGTCGGATGATAACCATTTACTGATGGAAAATCCATTACTAATGAAAACTAATGCATTTCATTGCTATTTTCAATGCAACTATAATTTTATTGGTTACTTTATACATCCCAGGTAATCTGGCGAGAAGTCAATTGTAAATTTAGTGTCTCATTTATTTTGTACTGCACTTTAGAAAGTAGTTATTTTACACTCCCTCTTATGGAGACTCAATTATCACTATGTGATCTTTTGTAATCCGAAGTTTAGGTTTTGTAATCTATGCACAGTGGGGCAGAATTCATTTTTTTGGAAATAAAACTTTATTTATTAACAAAACTCAATGAAATTATCAACGTTTTAAATTTGTCATTCTAAACAACAAAGTGTAAAAAAAAATCAAAGGCAATCCCGCAATTCCTAAAAATTGGAGTGAAAATCCCAAAAATGGTATTTTTTACAATTTTGCTCATAGGGTTCTAGGGATGCCAAACGGGACTGGGTTTTACAAATCCCGGGATTCGGGATTTTAGAAATGTAACTTCGGGATTTTAGTTAAACATCAAAAACATCAAATTCAACAATTAAAACTATTAATTTCATTAATATATTTAAGTAAAAATATAACAAATCAAAAACTAATGCATTAAATTAAAATAAATGGTCCATGATTTCCCCTAGCTCCATACAATTGTCCTCCGGAATACTGTTTGAGCAGTCATAAATATCTTGATTATGCGGCAATCCTTATAAAATTTTGCACAAAATAAGTTGTAAGTACTCTGAAATTATACTGTAGAGTACTGCGGAAATAGGGCTACATTTGCCCCTAGTCCCCTTCAGAAAATAACTTGAACATAAATTTCGTAAAAGTGTAAATTGTGTAAAAGCCTGTCAATGCAAGGGAGACGTGCTGCTCCCTGATTCAAATGAAAAAATCTGGCTGCGTTTGGATTTGAAGCGAGATTAGTATTATAAATATGCTGAAATTTAGCTTTCTAAGTATTTTGGGTGCTTCAAAAATCTTCCTAAACTATCAAAAATCTCATAATATTTCGGGATTTGTTAATCCCGATCCCGAAAAATCCCGGGATTTTCGGGATCTGGGAAAATTTCCTTCAGGGCTGGGAAAATACTTTGAGGATAAATAGGGATTATATCAAGGTTTCCAAAGCTGATTTCTGTTATCTGATCCCAGCTTTACGATTTTAGAATATGTTTTTGAAATTTTGATAAGAAATAGGTGAAATTCCGAAGAGCGTAGGGGCGACATATTCGAAAAATAGCAATTGCTTTTTATACCAAAATGTTCTCTGTAAAGATACCTTACAGAAAAACATAAAATTGCTGCATATTCTTGAAGAAAGTTTTTTTTAATAAAAAAAGTGTTAAGTTACCTTTTCGCCCAAAAAACAGCAAAAATCTACAAAATTTTTGGATATTACTCTGAAATCTTTTGTATATTATTGGTAATTTAGTTGTCTAACTAACAAAAAAAGTTCGAGTCCCTTCGGTCCAAAATACAACCTATATTTTTAAAAATGCGGACCAAGGTATGGCAAAATTTTAAAATTTGAATTTTGAAATGCCTATAACTCGGAAATTATAAGAGATAGCACACGCAAGCACATTTTTTCAAGATCTAGAAGAGAGAACGGATGGGAAAAGTGTTTAAAAATGTTCATGTCAAAGCTACCCTACTTTGAGTCCCGATCGCGCCGCCCCTGGAGCATTTGTAGGATCCATTTTAATAACATAAACTCGTTGTCTACGTCCGCGTTAAATTTTATTCCGATCCCACCAGCAAATACCAGAAATATTAGATTTATTTACAAAAGCTACGTTTCCGCATTCACCGTAATCGGCACCGAAAACGCAATTCCATACATTTGCACCGAAAAAATGTTCTAAAACGAACTTTTTTTCGGTGCAAATGTATGAAATTTCGTTTTCGGTGCCGATTAAGCTTAAGAAGGGATTTTTGTAAATTCGAACGTTTAGGTGGTAAAAAAGGTAAATTTGGTAACCTTATATCTTCAAAACTAATAAAGATACAAAAGAACTTTAAATTGCCTGTTACTCCATTTAGAAAATAAGTTGACAGGTGTTTGGAACTTACTTTTTCGAAATTCGAGCCTTTTAGGGGATAAAACGGGTAAAAACTGCATTTTGGTACTTTTTTTTGTCACCAATAAACATAGAAAAAAATTTTAAATCTTATTCTCTACTAATCAACAAATAACAAATACATATTTGGTACTTTTTTGAATTTCGAATCCTTAAGGGATAAAAATTGTGTTTATTTTTGGTACTTTTTTTTCATAAAATATGTTTTTCTATAAATTGTCATACACATATGAATATTTTATTTTGAGATATCACCACGATACAGAAATTTATTTGAATAAAATTTTACTACTGCAATGAGGATAAAAAAAGGTACCAAAAAGTGGGTAAAAAACGGGAAAAACAATTTATTTGAATTTATGAGACCAATTTTGATAATTTTTTACCATTGGTTCCTGGATTCATACAAAAATAAACTAACAGAGTGTTATTTGTAACTCGAGTGCCAAAGTGTATATTGGCCCACATCCGGGTGAACAGTTTGGTACTTTTTTTACAACCTATTTTTCTTATGCACATTAAAACATATTTTAATCGTTAGAGATTTGTTTGGCAAAATGGAGTATTTTTTAAAATTCAAACTTGAGGAGTGTTGAAGGAGGAAAAGGGAAATTGGTACTTTTCTCCTAATGGTACCTTTTTTAATATTTTAAATTATTTAACTTATCGACATTAAAGTTAGCTGATATGTATCTGAGTGAAAATACAGTTAGGAGTAGGGAATAATATTTAGGTACCAAAATGTGAGAACTGAACTATAGGTACTTTTTCGTTCTTCTAATAGTACTTTTTGAATTTTCTTTAATAAGGGACCTAGAAATATTGAATTAAGCATATATGGTTCCGAGTGAACAAGAATCCAAGGGGTGACTTTATGGTACTTCTTTTATTGTAATGGTATTTATACCCTACACCATCATAGTGGGGAGGGTATAATGCGTTTGTGCAGATGTTTGTAACGCCCAAAAATATTAATCTAACACCCACCTTAAAGTATACCGATCGACTTAGAATCACTTTCTGAGTCGATTAAACGATATCCGTCTGGCTGGCTGTCCATGTAAACCTTGTGCGCAGAGTACAGGTCGCAATTTTGAAGATATTTCGATCAAATTTAGTACATATTATTTTTTCGCCCCAAGGACCAAGCCTATTGAAACTGGCTGAAATCGGTCCATTATTTCACCTAGTCCCCATACAAATGTCCTTCTCGAAATTGGACTTTATCAGTCATAAATGTTTAATTTATATATCTATCTCCACAAATTCCGCTCCAAATAAGTTTTATATATACAAAATTCATGTCACCAAATTTTGTTACGATCGGTCCATAATTAGTCATAGCTCCCATATAGACCCGCTTCCGATAATCACTTTAACGTGCATAAATCGCTTAAAAACGTTGGTATACACACAAAATTCAACATAGTTAACTTTAATATAAACATAAATCACACGACCTAATTTCATGTTGATCGGTGCATAATTGGTCATAGCTCCCATATAAGGCCCACTTCTGAAAATCACTCAAAAATATAAGTTATTGAAATTTTAAAAGAAAAATGGTTTTGTTTTTTTACTTAGTGTAGGGTATTATATTGTCGGGTTTGACCGACCATACTTTCTTACTTGTGTTTTAATACATGTATAATAATGAACCTGGAATCATGAAATTAGGCACATATGATCCTGAATAAGATAGAATCCACAGGGGACTTTATGGCACTTTTTTATTTGAATGGTAATAAATATCATATAACAAATAATGCTTCGCTAAGAAGCATTCGATTTAATTGTTTGCTGGGCTAGACTGATTCGAGTTTTTAATATTTAAAAATTATAGAAAAATTTGTAGAAAGAGAGAGTGTCATACATACACTTAAATGAAATTGAATAAATAAACAATTTTCACTTTAGGGGTTTTATAAGACAATGAAGTGGTTCTTAAAACAAACAAAATCTATTTTGGTACAACTAAAAAGAATTAAGAAGATTTGTTTCTAATTTAAAAACGATTCTAAAGCATTTTTCCAAACTTATCATATACTTGAATACCACAGCAATAATCCATAGCTTTTCTCCTCTGTTTCTAGAACAACGTTATGCATTTTATTGCCTCTCATCAATTTAATAACATTTTCAAATTCCGATTTCAATATTTTTATTTTTTCATTCAGTTTCATTGTTTCATTATTTGTGTTATTTGTTTGTATTTTTTTTTCCTGTGTAGCTAAAAAAAAAATACTTTCGAGTAGTTTTAGATTGTAGTTTAGACAGACACTTTTTATGACTAAAAGGTATTATTAATGGTAGTTTATTGTTTCCATATGGGTACCAATTTGTAGGCAATAAACATTCAATAGACATTGAAGATTTTCCATAAAAAGCCTTTTTCTGGTAATTGTTTTTCTCTACTAATTCCTCAGGTATTTTATGTCAGCAAATAATGGGGGGTTTGATACAAAACAATTTATGTATATGAGAATAAAGAATAGTTATTTTATGGTTATTTTGTACCTTATGGTGCCGCCAGAGACTTTATAAATTTTAAGGAAAATAAATATTAGAGGAAGTGGAAGTAGAAATAAAAGGACATTTATAATAATTTAAAGAAATTTTAGCACAATTATGCAATAATAGAGTTATGCATTTATATGGGTCTCTATTGGTTTGTTCTTATTATTTTCATTTAAATTGTTTTATAAATTGTTTACTTATGATCATTTATTACTCTAGCTTTACTATAGCTATTTTGTTTATACTGTCTCCACAGCTTCAATTTCCTTTTTAAACAATTTTAGTTTTCTAAACTCCCTAAAACATAATAAATCACTAACTAACTATATCAATTTTGTGTTTATTTTTTTTTCTTTCTCCCTTTTTATTTCCAATAGCCATTTTTAACAGCCAAATTACGTATACACGACACCTGTGGTGTGCATAATCTACACGGTATGCCAGCCGTAATCTCAGCCATTGCCTCCGTCATTTATGCATCTATGGCAAAACCAGAACAATACAAATCGGATTTGGGTGATATCTTTCCGGCAATGTTAAGCCAACCAAATAACGAAACAACAGTAATATTAGGGGTAAGTAACAACAGCTTATACATATACTATTTACTTGCAACTTTAGTCTTTTGGCTAAGGAAGGATACATTCGGCAAGAAAATAAACTCAAAAAAAAAAAATAGTGTAGGATGTAAAAAATTTAAGCAATGTCTAAGCAATAATATGAACAAAACCCAACGGAAAGAAAAACAAAGAAATTCTCAGACGACAGAGTTGTAAAGGAAGTGATTGTTTGATACTAACTAGCAAAATCTTGGTAATGACTTGCAATTACAGAACAACTTAATTTTAAATGACTACCATCTGCATTATTTAGAAGTGGTTTACGATATTCAAAATTAATTCATTTTGTTACAATAATTCAAATCTAATCGAATTTGATTTAAAATATTTTTTTATCGGATATCCGATCTATACATTGACGTAGGCGTAGCAGAGGAGTATTCGAGTTTTGATGACGGACTCCACAGACCTCCACAGCAACTTTGATATATCCCTTCTATTACGGGTTATCAGTTGCATAGTTCGTTTTTTTGTTAAAAGAGGGCCACATTAACTTTTCCACCCTACATGTATCTAAGTTGCGCCATCTATTCTCAGCCTTTATAAGAAAGTGTCTGAACATAATACTTTTACTAGTCCCCAGTGTAATTGCTACTTAAACCACATTGGAGATATCCAAAGTTGATACCATCCTGGCTAATTCGTCTGCCTGTTCATTGTCATAGTAGTCTCTGTGAGCAGGGACTCAAACTAAAGTAATGTCAGATAGACGAGCTAGCCTTGACAGAGCATTCCAATGAAAAATATGATTAATTAATTCTGCTATCTTATAATTTGAAAATTCAAATTTCTAAATTTCACCATAACTTGAATCGGTTTCTTCACAATATCGGTCGATTTTATTCAAATTAAACAAAAAATAATAAAATCATATGAAAAGCCATATCTTTCACTAGTCCAAAAGTAATAGATTATAAATTTGAAAATCTAGAAAATTCCTAGCATTTTTTTTGAAAGGTTCCTCAACAGAGATAGCTTTGATATAGAAAACTTCTAAAATATAAGTACAAATAAAGGTTTCCCCCAGGCCTTTCCGAAAATAATTTAAAATTCGGATATATTGTTTGTTTTTTAGTAATTGTATACAGCTTTATATTTGCTTTTGTAACTTTTATACTTATGAATTCTCAAATTTCATAATTTTGATCTAAATATGCAGTATTTTTGAAATATAAAAGACATTTTTATTTTGACTTCCACTAAAATTAATTTATTGGGTGTATGACTTTAAAATATTTTAACAGTTTTAGCTTTTATTTTAAAAAGTTTGTAAAATATACATTTAGCCATTGCAACAGAACTGAGGCCCAGAACGAATCAAGCAAATTTCGGATACTCTGTTCCAAAGTGAAGCCTATCTCAGAGAGAGCGTTCTGCATCAATCGACCGTAGTCGGTCGGGGCAAGGACTGGAGTATAAGGCCGCAAAATTTCCCAACTACTTCTTTATGATGGAATATTACGACTTCTGGCCTTCTGGCCGCATATTCTGGTCGTTTTTCGGCAAATGTTCACTTCAAACGAATCAGTTGCGTTCGGTACAGGTTCCTTGTGATGATCTGGCCAGCTTTCAGCAGCTTATAATAGATAGGACCCTTTTGCTCCCACCAAATATTGAGCATTACCTTAGCGCCATGGATATTTAGCTTTGGTGTCGATTCGGCTGGTTAGCTGGACTTCTCATATGATTTCTTACGCTTCCGGTTATAGTAATGGATCCTTTTTTATCGCAAATAATGATTTCCCTGCTTTTGGATAAATCCTGTTGCTCGAAAACATTTTGAAATTGCTGATTGAGTAGCTCCCATTGATTTTGCAAGCTCTTGTTGAGTTTGACAACAATCTTCGTGGAGTAATGCCTCCAATTCTTTGACTTCAAACTTTTTTGGCTGGCCTGGGCCATCTTTGATGCACAAAGCATCTCTCGCTCATTGAAACCGATGGAGCACATCCACCATAAGCTTTGGTGAGCAATCGGTGTGCTTGAGCTGTCCTTTTTTCCAAATTAATGAAGTGAAAATTACGATTCGTTGATACAAATTGAACATTTCATGTTCAATAACTAAGGGTGCTGTGGCTTAATTGGTTAGCGCGTTTGATCATTAAGCATGTTATGGTATTTGTGGCCTGGGTTCGATTCCCAGCCGCTGCCAATCAACAACATCAGTTTATAATAATTATTAGTTTACTAATAACTAATATTTATCACAGCGCCCTCCTTCGGTGGTATAACACTAAAACGCCACCGAAGTAAAACAATTAAATAAAAAGGTTGTTGGCTTGACTAAGGCGCCATCTCACCACCAGAGGCGATCCAACCTGCACTAATAACAAGCATAACGCGCAATTGCAGAGTTGTCAATTAAAAAGCTTTTCTCCTCCTTTCAACACCTTTTCCTCTACACTCTATCCCCTTTCCAAAGAAAGTAACACATTTATATCTCTTCTCTTTTTAAAAAAAAAAAAAAATTAAAAATTTTGCGTTCAAGTCATATATGTATGTAGGTAATTCTCAATAAAAGGTTGGTTTATTATTAAATTCAAAATTTTAATAAAAATTGGTTTAATGGCCTATTTGTATATTTTAGATGTTTTTATACCCAACACCAAAAATATATATTGGGTATATTGGCTTTGTGATTGCCATTTCGAAATAATTGAGTTTAAAATTTTTGTGTTAGTAGACATCCGGAACAAAAGTAATATTTCAATTGATCTTTTGAACAAACAATTTCATTTGAACAAGCTAAACAATTATATTTTTTGAAGTCATAGTTTATGTTTTTTTTTGCAAAACTTTGCCGGTTACATAAATATATTTTGGGTATTCACACGGTCTGCTATTATTCATATTGTCATAATGTCCTAATATATTATAATAGTTGTTGTTGTTGTGTTTTAAACAAAAAAAGTATTATTTTATGACAAAAACATAAACATAGTTCAAATAGAACTTTTTTGTTTGAAAAACAACAAAAATTTCTTTAAGCTATCATAATATATTAGAACATTATGACCATGTGACCAAATAGTAGACCGTGTGAATACCCCAATTAATTTAATTTCACGCATTCAATAGAAAAGAGCACAGACTGTTTATTGTTCATCGAATTCAGTGTTACTTTGCTATTTCGTTTGTTGGGTCAGAAAATTGAGTCAAAATTATTCGATTTACAAAAAATTTATACGAAACAAAAATTTTTATCATAGTTATTTTTAATTCCAACCATGGTGGTTAGTAAAATTACCACCCACTCTTAAAAAAACCTTGGTTTTTTATGATTTGATTTATTTTTTCTTACTTTTTATAAAAAACTAACCTTGATTAAAGTATAAATGCAATTGTTTTGATTTTAAACACAAAAAGACGTGACTGAAAGAGTTAAGGCACCATTTGTTAAAAATGGGCAAAAGCAATTAAGTAGAACTAGAGTTATGGGGCAAAATGTGAGACAACCTCCAAAAAAGTTGATATTTTTTTATCGTTTATTTTTTCATCTTTGGAAGAATACTTTCATTCCTTTATAGTTTTGCCGAACCCTGTACTACAGCCATTATTTTAGTATTTGTTTCTCAATCTTTAAATTTTTATTTAATATTTTATAAATTTCTTATTTTATTGTCTGTATTTATTGTATATTCCAGGGCTATGGTCGTGAAGCAAGCAGCCAGGCTGGTTATCAATTGTTGGCTATTGGTGTTACTGTTATGGTGGCCATTGTGGGTGGCATATTAGCAGGTGGGTAGCCAGCAACATTAACTTCAAAATATTTTAGCAAAAAACTAATATATAAATAATTTTTTTTTTCATTTTATTTACTTTTCTTTCTACTCGTATGTATATGTGTATGCTCAAACAACTTTAAACATCATGTTCATAATAATTGTTTTGAAAACTAAACTTTAACGTTAACAAAAATGGACTCAAACCCCCCAACATATATATTTGGCCATAATAAACAACAACAAAAACATAACATCAACATGAATGAACCTTTAAACATACAATATGTATACAACATGGGTTAACATTTATTTATGTAACAACATCGAACCTATAGGTCTGGCATTAAAATACACCAGCTTCCGTAAGTTGCAAAAGGAAGAACATCATCAGGATGAACTCTATTGGGAGGTGCCCCACGAACAAAAGGATGAATAGTAAAGTGAAGATAAAAACTACTATATAACAAATATATATGTATATATAGAAATATATATTTGAAAAACAAAACCAACACACACAAAATTAAATACAGTAAAACCTTAAAACTTGGATTTAATAATAAACAACATACAATTTTGAATCCTTTGCCTTTAATGCAAGTTTTACTGTATTTAATGCAATTTGCTCACCGAAAACATTTACTCTACATTTTGTTTATTATATTAGTTTTAATTTTGCACAATATGTATTTAGTTTGTTTTGCATTTTTCTCTTTCTTTTTCTGCCTAAATCAATAAAATATTTTCAGCTTTTTTTGCATTATTTTAACTTTTGTTCATTGGAAACAAATTTCAACATTTTTATTTTTGATTTTGTATTATATGTACGTATTTATTTAGTTTGTTGTAAAACTTTTCTTGTTTATTAAATTTTATTTAATGTTTTTGAATGTATTTAATTTTATTATCATCTCAAATATTTTATGTAAAGCAATATTTCTTGAATAAATGTGACATTTCTTATAGGAAATAATATGTATTTAGAATTGAATTATAGTTTTGTTCCTCTTAGTCAAATGTAATTTCACTTTACAAGAAGCAAATAAGCTAAAGAATTAATTCGTAATACAATTTCCAAAATCAAATTATTAATTCACTATAGCCTAACTCCTTAGAACTTCAAAATATTGAGTTTATTCCTTTGAGAATTCAGTCTTTATAGGCTTAAACCGCTCATGATTTCATTAATTCAAAGCCATTACAAAAAAACTTTAAAAATTTATTGAATGATTGATTAAATTTCAAGTAAAACATAAAATTGGCTATAAGTCGGTAAATAGTGGTCCAAATGGAAAAAGGACGATCATCTGTGATCACTTATATTTTCAACCAAAAATCGATGTTTTATATGAAAATATAAGTAAAACATAAAACAGGCTATAAGTCCGTAAATAGTGATCCATATGGAAAAAGGACGATTATCTGTGATCACTTATATTTTCAACCAAAAATCGATTTTTTATATGAAAATTAGTACAACATAAAACAGGCTATAAGTCGGTAAATAGTGGACAAAATGGAAAAAGGACGATCATCTGTGATCACTTATATTTTCAACCAAAAATCGATTTTTTATATATAAATTTAGTAATACATAAAATTGGCTATAAGTCGGTAAATAATGGTCCAAATGGAAAAAGGACGATCATCTGTGATCACTTATATTTTCAACCAAAAATCGATTTTTTTATATGAAAATCCAGTATAACATATAATAGGCTATAAGTCGATAAATAGTGGTACAAATGGAAAAAGGACGATCATCTGTGATCACTTATATTTTCAACCAAAAATTGATTTTTTATATGAAAATCTAGTAAAACATAAAATTGGCTATAAGTCGGTAAATAGTGGTCCAAATGGAAAAAGGACGATCATCTGTGATCACTTATATCTTCAACCAAAAATCGATGTTTTATATGAAAATCAAGTAAAACATAAAATTGGCTATAACTCGGTAAATAGTGGCCCAAATGGAAAAAGGACGATCATCTGTGATCATCTGTGAAAGTTGATTTTTCCTATGAAAATCAAGTAAAACATAAAATTGGCTATAACTCGGTAAATAGTGGCCCAAATGGAAAAAGGACGATCATCTGTGATCATCTGTGAAAGTCGATTTTTTCTATGAAAATCAAGTAAAACATAAAATTGGCTATAAGCCGGTAGATAGTGGTCCAAATGGAAAAAAGACAATCATCTGTGATCACTTATACCAACCAAAAATCGATTTTTTATATGAAAATCAAGTAAAACTTAAAATTGACTATAAGTCCAAATCGAAAAAAGACAATTATCTGTGATCACTTATATTTTCAACCAAAAATCGATTTTTTATATGAAAATCTAGTATAACATAAAATAGGCTATAAGTTGGTAAATAGAGGTCCAAATGGAAAAAGAACGATCATCTGTGATCACTTATATTTCGAACCAAAAATCGATTTTTTATATGAAAATCTAGTAAAACATAAAATTGTCTATAAGTCGGTAAATAGTGGTCCAAATGGAATAAGGACGATCATGTGTGATCACTTATATTTCCAACGAAAAATCGATTTTTCCTATGAAAATCAAGTAAAACATAAAATTGGCTATAGAACACTTTAAAACACTTTTACGTGCTTTTGTTTTTCTATATTATTTTTTTTATTTGATAACATCTATAATACCTAAAACATGTTGCACGGTTATTCAACCCACATAATTATAAATGTTTTTTTTTTTCTTTTTTATATTTCCGTTTCCTATATAGTCATAACAATGTTATAACTCTGGTTAAATTGTGGAACTCTAATTGTAGTTCGCCCTTAACTTGGCATCCTACATTGATACGGGCACGCAACTACTAATCAAAATGAAATTGTTATTGTGGCATGACAACTGTTGTACAACATTACTGGAAAGCAATTATAAATACTGTTCAAATATTTAGTTTAATTGAAGTAATTAAATTTGTTTAAGTTAATAAAAAAGAAACTTTTATAATTAAGATTTAAAGTTATATTTTAAAATCTTTAATCTCTTACAAATTTTACATTTGATTACAAGTCAATCGGTATACTTTAAGGTGGATGTTAGATTAATATTTTTGGGCGTTACAAACATCTGCACAAACGCATTATACCCTCCCCACTATGGTAGTGTAGAGTATAAATATCTTTGATTTTGGACGAACCTCTATGCAGTAATTGTTATAAAAACTGCTTTCAATTTTATCTATTATAATTACAATATTTTTAATTAAACCTAATTAAAATGTATAAATAAATATTGATTAAATATACACAAAGACTCTTCATTAATTCAATATTGACAAAAAGTATTTTACAAATTTTTAAATAATTAATTATACATATTGATTTGAGTTCCCAGCCATTGTAAATGCTTTAAATTAAATATTATTTTTACAATTGAATTGCTTATTTTTATTAAATATATGTAAATAATGTATCTACGTTAAATATTCCAGCAGTTGTAGGAGACTGTCGCGAACTAGAGATTTTAGTTATCGTTTGGGGTGACAACTAGTTACATGACTAGCTAAGTGACTAGTTATTTGAACACGTACATTTCCTAAGCAGGAGGTCGATTGACCCTTTTGGGTTACAATGAGACTGTCTGATAGCTGGTCCAAAGTAGTCAATGCATTAGATTTACTATATACTTGACTGGATACTTGATCACCTACATAAATAGTTATTTTATCATATGGACAATTCCATGAGAATCGCTACCTCGACTGAAAAAACAAAAACTCTTGAATCTTTTTTTCAAGATGATTTGAATAGAAGAAAATGATAAAATGTTACTATGTGAAAGTATTTAGATCATATTACAACATTTTCAAGACAAAAATAATAGTTTAAACTGATTATATTTAATTTTTTAATGTTTTAGGTATATTTTATTCTAAAATTGCGGCGAAAACTATTGTCAAATTGTTTATTGAAACCGAATGTATATTTTCTATTGATTTTTTTAGTTTTGTATACATGTTTATTGAAACCGAATGTATATTTTCTAT
This sequence comes from Calliphora vicina, assembly GCF_958450345.1. Classification (NCBI taxonomy): domain Eukaryota; kingdom Metazoa; phylum Arthropoda; class Insecta; order Diptera; family Calliphoridae; genus Calliphora; species Calliphora vicina. The sequence goes on along the minus strand of NC_088782.1, from coordinate 29,669,934 downwards.
TGATTTTTTTAGTTTTTGTATACATGTATTTACAGAACATATATTATCTTATTATGAGAGAAAAATCTGTCATGTACGGTATGTCACGTACGATATTAAATTTTATTTATTATAAAATCATCCAAAGATTGTTTTTATTTAAAAATGATGGATTGTAAAGGAAAAATATTTCGTTTAGTGTAAGAAATTAAAAGAAAACATAACGCCTCTCACGATTCGAATATTTTCGTATATTTCTACATGTACCTCAAAATGAGTTCCGTTTTATGTCACGTACGATATACCCTTATTTCGCTCAATATTTTGGACAACAAAATTTCGAAAGAACTTTTTATTATTTTAAAATATAGTACCCTCTGAATGGAACATAAAGATAAACTTATTTTTCAGATACTTTTATTTTTGCAAAATCTATTCCACTCTATAGGCGTACAAATGTCACGTACGATGATATGGAATTGCCAAAAATACGGGTGTTAATTGACCTCAAATAGTCCGTTAAAAAGACATATTAATGACAGTCCAGTAACCGATTGCCTGTAAACAAACCTTCCTCCAACAACTCTCCAATAGATTACATCTGGTAAAGTAAAACAATTTATTTTTAAAGTGCAATACAAAATAAACATTTAAAGTGACTACACTCTAGATTACTTAGAGACACTAAAGTGACAATTGACTTCACGCTATGTTACTTGGCATGTCAGTATACTAAAGTAAAAAGTAAATATGTATACTGTATGAGAATTATATCAATATAATTTGTGCGAATTACTAAAAAAAAAAAAAAAGTGCAGCACTTAGTAAACGTTTAGATTGACTACCCCCTAGGTTACTAGGATCCACTTAAGTGGCAATTGTCTTCACGCTAGATTACATGGGATGTACATATAAAGGAATCAATTGACTTCTCTCTGCACTACAAAGAGTACATAAGTGTCAAATTACCCAAAATATATGAATTGGAGCCAGCCGAGAAAACAGATATTAGTGACAATTACTTAACTGCTGGAATGTTAAACATTTTAACCTGAAATTTTACTTTAAGATAAACCTGCACATACATATTTAAATTGTTTGTTTTGTAGGAAAATAATTGTTATTTCAATGGAAATTCAATCGATATTATTACTTTTTTTGTTTCTTCTTGATTATTCGCAAATCAGTGTTAATTACATACACAACGTGTTTTCATTTACATTTCGTACATTTATTATCGCACAAATTTACGGAATCTTTGATGTTGACTTACCTTAATGATTAAGGCCAAATTAAATACACTAATACCTGGACTTTCATACAACACTTTGATTAGATTAACGGTTACACTAAAGAAACCAACAATTAAATTAATTTATTTACATAAAGTGTTTAGCAATTTCATAATTAACAATTAAATGTGTAAGGAGTGAGATCGAAAAATTCTTAACATACATATATGTTTATAAAAAAGAAACCACTAAACTTACAGCTTTAATTTTTTTTTTATTTGATTGAAATTATTATTACAATTTACAAAAAAAATTATTTTTATAGTTTTAATCACTAGTGATGAAATTTTGAACCTTTTTCGGAAACCCTTCCATTAACGTTTTTATAGTGCTTTCTGTCACTTTGCTCGAACATGTAGTCCATCTCCGTTTAAAATCTACCACACTTTTGGACACCTTTTTTGTACTCTTCAATTCTCTTTTAACAAGAGCCCAATATCTCTCCACTGGCCTTAGCTCCGGGCAGTTTGGAGGATTTGCCTCTCTTGGTACAAATACCACATTATTGTTCTTGTACCACTCAAGGGCTTGTTTGCCATAGTGACAGGATGCCAAGTCAGGCCAAAAATAAGTGGACACATTATGAAGTCTTATGAATGGAAGCAGCCTTTTTTGTAAACATTCCTTGATGTAAATTTCGGTATTTATAGAGCCCGTTGTAACAAATGAGTGGCTTCTTTTGCCGCAACTGCATATTGCTTGCCATACCAAGAACTTTCTGGGAAATTTTGTCTGCTTTTGGGTCCTAAACTTTTCTTCAACATTCCCTCGAGCATCAGCAACATAAAATTTTTGACCTGGAAGTTGCGAAAAATCTGCCAGAACATACGTTTCGTCATCCATTATGCAGCAAGAATATTTTTTTATAAAACTTGACTTCAATTTCCGTGCTCTGTTTTTGGCCTCTAAATTTTTAGTAGCGTTCCTGTCAGGAACTTTTTGAGCCTTGTATGTTTTTAAACCTGCATTAGCTTTAACTTTTCGTACCAAATAGTCCGAGCACTGAGCTAACCGGGCTGCTTTCCTACCGGATGTGTTGGGAGCTCTTTTGAAAATGCGTTCTATTTTTTTGGCTTTAGAAACATCATGTGGACCATTCCTTCTACCTGAACCAGGTTTTCTATCAACTGACAAGTTCTCCCGGTACTGTTTAATAACATTGGAAACAGTTTGACGGCAGACCTTTGTATGCTTGGCCAACTTTTTGTAAGACCAAGTTGGGTTTTGTTGAAAATATTTAATAATTTCAGTACGCACTTTTTTCTGGTCACTCATTTTAATCAGATTAACAAAAAAATTAATATAATTGACATTACACATAATAACTGACATGTTTTTCAAAGGTAACTTGATCAAAAAAAAATTCAAATAATACTTGGGTTAAAAAATGTAATGAAAAACGTGTGTTAAGAATTTTTCGATCTCACTCCTTAATATATTATTACGAGCAATGAATAAATATACAATAGCGTTGGAAATTTCTAATGGACATGAATATAATCACTCACTTATTACATTTTGCCCCTACTGAAGTGACTACTTATTAATATGTCATTACTAGACTAGTTCTAAGTAATGCACACAGTTTGTAGTTGCCATTGAAGAGTATGTGTTTAAGTAAGTTTTTATTGGGTCACAAATTGGTGAATTTTTTGGATCCTCAACATATCAGTAAAACTCAAAACTATATGGGCTTGTATCAATTTCCAACCGAGACACAAAATTTAAATAATTTATTTTGCTTTCCCTAATTATCTCGCACTCTGAATCGCAGGTGTATGTTTATCGTATTATTTCGAAACAACTATTTACATACAATAAGTAAATATTATTTTATTTTAATACTTAACGATTGATCGATATTATTTTTTGTAATTTCATTAATATAAATTAAAGGGTCAATCATCATATTATAATGGCTCAGAGAGTGAATGAATGGAATTGTAAATGATGTACGATACGATATGTTGTTTGGTTGATTTACATCGAAAGTGTTTATTTATTATAAATTACGAAAGAATTAACATTGAAATGAAGTTTAATCAAATGCAAATGATGTATGACCTAGTTAATTCACAAGTTTTGGTACACGTGGTTTCTTTTTATAATAAAATAAGCAAGAAAATTTTTCAAGATTTATATTATCAGTAAACGAAAGGATTTTATAGAAGTTTTCCCATTCTCGGATATTCCACAGAATAATACTATTTAAATCTTAATAGACTAATGACCTAAATAATTACCACTAATTAAATTTTATTGAACTCTATTGTGTATTAATAATGATACATGTAAGAATATTCAAAGATAAATTAATGACATACATCTGCATTTATTAAAAGTATTTTAATAATAACTTTTTTTATTAGATATTTGCATAAGAGCTAACTACACACATGAATAATTGTAACGTGTTATAAAAATAATCAATATAATTCTCATTTAGTTAAATATTTTTAAAGCGTAAGTAGTTTTGTTTGTACAAAAGATGAGCCAGCAGGTGAGCCAGCGACTCGTATATTGGAATTCGAATATTCAGTTTTGACAGTTAAAGAACAATCTAGAAAGTTCACCAGAGATGGCATGTGTATTAGAAAGCTCTAGGCTTCGAATATACTAGCTTTGACAGTTAAAGAACAATCTAGAGTGCAGATGGCAGTGTTATAAATAGTGGCAGAGGTTGCAGTCGTGCGTCAGTTTATCAGAGACGCCATTCGAATAAACATCAACTGTGTGTCTGTATTTCTGCGAATTTATAAACGTGTATAAAAAACATTGAGTGTATATTTAATTCTGTGGTTGTTGTACATTTTAAATAAATAAAGAGTTATTACAATTTTTAAACTACTAAACGGCTTTTATTTGCTATCAAAAGTATCCGGTTTATTTAAAGGAAATAAACCAAAGTTTTGAAAAGCTTAACACGTAACAATATTTTAATTAATAAAAAATAGGTGTAATCAGTCATATTTCAACTTCAATTCAGTTTCACTCGTTGACATGCTTGCGTCATATATCAGCTGCGAACTTAGATCTTTATTCAGTCATATTTGAGCTTCATAGATTCTTATTCAATATAATTAAGCTTCAATCGTTTGTAATTTTTCTGTGATATTTAAGCTTCAATAAAATGTCTTTATTCGGTCATATTTTATTTTCAATTGTAGGATTTATTCAGTTATATTTTAGCTTTTATCGCAGGTGTTTAATCGGTTATATTTCAGCTTCAGTTCAGCTTTCTTTAAACACAGTTTATCTTCAATCACAGATATTTATTCCATTAAATTTTAGCTGCCCGCCCAATAAATCCGCGACTTTTTTGAATGAAACACAGGTTTTTGGATAAAAAATCATTTTATTTTTCAACATAGTCTCCTTTGAGCTCTATACACTTTGTCCAGCGTTTCTCCAATTTTTTTTATCCCTTCCAAAAAATAAGATTTGTCGAGGTCATCAAAATAGGTATTTGTTTGTGAGATGATTTCAATGTTGAAGTCAAATCTCTTTCCGCCGAGCCATTTCTTTAGATTTGGAATTAAGAAATTGTCACTCTGGGCAAAATCCGCACAATAAGATGGATGAAGGAACAATTCGTAACCTAAGTCATGGATTTTTGCCATTGAAACTACACATGTGTCCTGGTGAAAAAAAAAACTTTTTTCTTGGCCAAAATCCATAGTTTTTTTTTTCAAATTTTTGAACCTATAATATATGCACCTGATTGTTTTACTCTGTTGAAGGTAGTCAATGTAGATTATACAGCGTGCATTCCAAAAAAAGGTATTCATGACTTTATTGGCTGACAAACAGAACATGGCCCTCTTTGGCGAGGACTTACCCCTAGAATTGGCTGTTTGGTCTCTGGTGTGTTGTGGTGAATCCACGTTTCGTCCACGGTTACGAAATGGCGCAAAAACTCGTTCATATTGGGGTTGAACAACGCTAAATACTCCTGCGCAGATGTTACACGATTGCGTTTGTGGTCAATGTGAGCAAACGCGGCAGCCATCTTTCCATCGTTTCTATAGCTCAGTGGTGGTATCGTGAATTATTTCAATTGTTTCGGGTATAGAGACTTCAACTGAGCGTCTAGAAAATTCGGGTCCTTGTTTGCCATTGAAATTGATGCCGCAGAATTCCCATAGTATTTATCAAGCTTCTTTGCATTTGCTCCTCAATTCACGCGGTAGTCTGCTATCAATGGCTGTCAAACTCAAACTAAATGACGAAGCTTGTTCAAATTTTGACCGGAGGGTTTTATTCGTTCATATTTACCTTCAATCGAAAATCTATATTCGGTCATATATGACCCTCAATTGAAGACCTTTATACAGTCATAGTTTACCTACAATCGTAGGTCTTTATACCGTAAATATGTTTGCTTCGATCAATGTAATATTTTAGATTTAATCGTAGTCATTCGATTGGCAACAAATTCGGTTGCTATCACAAATCAGTTTTCTCTGTGTATCAACCGAGAACTCCTTCTGTTTAGGCTATATTGTGTTTTCAACAGACAGACAGACGGACGGACATAGATAGATCGTCTTATGAGGGCCCAGGATATATATACTTTTTAATTTTCGACGCCTACTAAGCATTATATTATTTCAAATTGTGCAATCAAGCAAAAATAAGAAATAGCTAAAATTTAGACACATGTAGTGATCATGTGACAGCTAAGAATATTGAATTTCGTTAGCGGCATTCAGCTATTACGGTCATTAAGCGGCAAATGTATAAAAAAGCAGCTGTAAAGATCTATTTTCATTTAAATCATTCTTAAAACAGCCCACGTATGTATGTATGAATATCAAAAATTTCCTCTCTACTGGATTTTTATTAACCAAACATCAGCCGTCAATGAACTTAACTCATTTTTCACATTGAATGTACATAAAAACAAGCATACAAAATTGTACATGCAAATTAAATGCATTTTCATCTACATTTTTTTTTTCATTGTATGATTTCAGCTTATTACCCATCCATCCATCCGTTTATTCATTTATTTGATGTAATAAAGAACATAAAATTTAAACAATGATGAGAGCCCTCAATTGTACAAAAATCAAAAAAAAAAAACGTATAAAAAATGGTGAAAAAAGAAACAATGAGTGTTAAAAAAAACCTACTTAAAGTTTAAGAGAATAACTGTAATAATAAGAGAATAGCACTTAAATGTGTATAAAATGCATATGAGTACGTACATACGTACGTAGATATGTAATGTACATGTGTACGTAGTACGTACCTTCGTACGTATGTGGAACAATATTTACATTACATTCATTGACATGTGTAAAACAATGTATTGTAATTGTTAAGCATTTTTTAAACAAATAAACATACTTTTGCCTGCATTTAACTCGCACATACAAATTGTATAATTTGTTTTTTTGTTTTTTGTAATTGTTTTCTTCTCCCAACAATGCAATAGATACTTGTACTTAAGTGTGAAGAGAAGTAAAATAAATAAAAGTGTAATCAGTAAGGGGTTAAGTGTTGGTACTCTACAATTTTTCATTTCTCATTTAATTGGTTTAAGTATTTAATCATTTTGTTACAATATATATAACAAATGTTGGTAAAAAATAAATATGTAACCAAAAGAAGTTTCGATACGTATTATTGCAATAAATAATTATAAAAATTCCGAAGAATTCAGAACAGGGGTTGCTGCTGAAAAATTGCCGTAATTGCGATATTGGTTTGTGCAATGATAGCCAGAGCAAATTTAAATGGCTTTATCTTCAAGTAATATCAGGTCCAAAGACATCGATGGTTGTCATACAGCGGCCCTTAAAGCCAACATAACCCATTTTATATTCAAGAGATAATTTTTGTTTAAAATTTTCACCTTCGAAACAAGTTATACTGAATCGATTAAGAACGATTCTGGAACCAGTTTTTGAATGTACAATTTTTCCTTAAAATGTTTAGCATTGGAAACGATAAATAGCAACCTTTAGAATTATTTGAAATTATCATAACTGGGAACTAGTTTCGAGAAACAATTTAGGAACTAGCACAAGCGCAATATTGATTAACAGAACACTTATGATATCACTAGTTCTATCTGGTTATAATCGTGATCGAATTCGGAACTAGGAATTCTCTAGTTCGAACATGTTTTCTCTGATGGTCTCTTTTTTTTACTTTGTATATAAAAAATTAACTGATTTTTATACTATAACAAATGTGGGTGTTTATTGGGTTTATAACTGAAAAATGCGGGATTTACAATAGATGGCGTATCTTATGAACGCGGTGAATGTGTTTTATCGGTTTCAATGTCAGCGAGAGATGGTTTATTTGGTTCAGAAGTAGGGATTTTGACACGGCAGACAAAGATCGCCCAGGGCAGCCAAAACAAGACCAAGAATTGGAGGCAGTACTCCATGATGATTGTTGTCAAGCTCAACAAGAGCTTACAAAAGCATTGGGAACAACTCAATAAGCAATACGTTTGCAAGCAGTAGGATTCATTCAAAAGCATGGAAATTGCGTACTATACGAATTGAGGCTGAGAGACCTCGAAAGACGATTTTGTCTGTCTGAAATGCTGCTTCAACGCTATAAAATAAAACCATTTTTGCACCGAATCATTATTTGCGATGAAAAATGGTTCCATTACAATAACTCAAAGCGTAAGAGATCGTATGTGAAGCCCAGCCAACCAGCCGAATCGGCTCCAAAGCCAAATATCTATGACGCTGGAACCAAAAGGGTCCTATCTATTATGATCTGCTGAAATCTGGTCAGACCATCACAGGGAACCAGTACCGAATGCAACATATTCGTTTGAAGCGAGCATTGGCCGAAAAAAGCCCAGACATGAAACCGTTGTATTCCATCATGATAACGCTAGGCCACATGTTGCAGTAACTGTTAAAAACTATGTAGAAAGAAGTCGACCTTACCCCGTCAGACTGCTATTTGTTTCGATCAATTCAGAACGCTCTCTCTGGGATATGCTTCTCTTTAAAACATAGTAACCGTTAGAAATTCTAGTGTATAACAGTATTTTCTATAGAAATTCTAGTGTATAACAGTATTTTCTATAGAAAATCTTGTGTATAACAGTATTTTCTATAGAAAATCTTGTGTATAACAGTATTTTCTATAGAAAATCTTGTGTATAACAGTATTTTCTATAGAAAATCTTGTGTATAACAGTATTTTCTATAGAAAATCTTGTGTATAACAGTATTTTCTATAGAAAATCTTGTGTATAACAGTATTTTCTATAGAAAATCTTGTGTATAACAGTATTTTCTATAGAAAATCTTGTGTATAACAGTATTTTCTATAGAAAATCTTGTGTATAACAGTATTTTCTATAGAAAATCTTGTGTATAACAGTATTTTCTATAGAAAATCTTGTGTATAACAGTATTTTCTATAGAAAATCTTGTGTATAACAGTATTTTCTATAGAAAATCTTGTGTATAACAGTATTTTCTATAGAAAATCTTGTGTATAACAGTATTTTCTATAGAAAATCTTGTGTATAACAGTATTTTCTATAGAAAATCTTGTGTATAACAGTATTTTCTATAGAAAATCTTGTGTATAACAGTATTTTCTATAGAAAATCTTGTGTATAACAGTATTTTCTATAGAAAATCTTGTGTATAACACTATTTTCTATAGAAAATCTTGTGTATAACACTATTTTCTATAGAAAATCTTGTGTATAACACTATTTTCTATAGAAAATCTTGTGTATAACACTATTTTCTATAGAAAATCTTGTGTATAACACTATTTTCTATAGAAAATCTTGTGTATAACACTATTTTCTATAGAAAATCTTGTGTATAACACTATTTTCTATAGAAAATCTTGTGTATAACACTATTTTCTATAGAAAATCTTGTGTATAACACTATTTTCTATAGAAAATCTTGTGTATAACACTATTTTCTATAGAAAATCTTGTGTATAACACTATTTTCTATAGAAAATCTTGTGTATAACACAATTTTCTATAGAAAATCTTGTGTATAACACAATTTTCTATAGAAAATCTTGTGTATAACACTATTTTCTATAGAAAATCTTGTGTATAACACTATTTTCTATAGAAAATCTTGTGTATAACACTATTTTCTATAGAAAATCTTGTGTATAACACTATTTTCTATAGAAAATCTTGTGTATAACACTATTTTCTATAGAAAATCTTGTGTATAACACTATTTTCTATAGAAAATCTTGTGTATAACACTATTTTCTATAGAAAATCTTGTGTATAACACTATTTTCTATAGAAAATCTTGTGTATAACACTATTTTCTATAGAAAATCTTGTGTATAACACTATTTTCTATAGAAAATCTTGTGTATAACAGTATTTTCTATAGAAAATCTTGTGTATAACAGTATTTTCTATAGAAAATCTTGTGTATAACAGTATTTTCTATAGAAAATCTTGTGTATAACAGTATTTTCTATAGAAAATCTTGTGTATAACAGTATTTTCTATAGAAAATCTTGTGTATAACACTATTTTCTATAGAAAATCTTGTGTATAACACTATTTTCTATAGAAAATCTTGTGTATAACACTATTTTCTATAGAAAATCTTGTGTATAACACTATTTTCTATAGAAAATCTTGTGTATAACAGTATTTTCTATAGAAAATCTTGTGTATAACAGTATTTTCTATAGAAAATCTTGTGTATAACAGTATTTTCTATAGAAAATCTTGTGTATAACAGTATTTTCTATAGAAAATCTTGTGTATAACACTATTTTCTATAGAAAATCTTGTGTATAACACTATTTTCTATAGAAAATCTTGTGTATAACACTATTTTCTATAGAAAATCTTGTGTATAACACTATTTTCTATAGAAAATCTTGTGTATAACACTATTTTCTATAGAAAATCTTGTGTATAACACTATTTTCTATAGAAAATCTTGTGTATAACACTATTTTCTATAGAAAATCTTGTGTATAACACTATTTTCTATAGAAAATCTTGTGTATAACACTATTTTCTATAGAAAATCTTGTGTATAACACTATTTTCTATAGAAAATCTTGTGTATAACACTATTTTCTATAGAAAATCTTGTGTATAACACTATTTTCTATAGAAAATCTTGTGTATAACACTATTTTCTATAGAAAATCTTGTGTATAACACTATTTTCTATAGAAAATCTTGTGTATAACACTATTTTCTATAGAAAATCTTGTGTATAACACTATTTTCTATAGAAAATCTTGTGTATAACACTATTTTCTATAGAAAATCTTGTGTATAACACTATTTTCTATAGAAAATCTTGTGTATAACACTATTTTCTATAGAAAATCTTGTGTATATCAGTATCCGTGTCTCATGCTACTAGAACAAGAATTATAGGAACAAAATTAAAATATTTTGATAAATATTAAAATGAAAGCTCATCTTTGCTTAAAATGTATCCATATTTACTTGTATAAGAGTTTTTGTCTTCGTAGGATACCGTTAACCTATTCGCATGTGTGACCAAAAAAATAAAATTTTTTAACGGCAGTTGCAAAACTGCTTTTTTCAAATTTTTAAAAATTTTGTTAAACAAATTTAAGAATTTTTTGATCATCTCATTGGGATTTATTGAGAATATAATAGGGAATAAAAAATATGAAAAAATTATGAAAATATCTCTTATAGTTTTTCCGTACCTCCGATTTAAATTTTGAAATTTTCGAGAAAAACCAATTACTTGGCCATTTTTTGGCGAATGAGCTCTATTTCCTTACTGTTATGTATTTTAAGTAAAACCTATTCAGAATATTAAGTCCAGATAATTCTAAATATACTCTGAAAGTTTTACTAAAATTTAAATTAAATTAAAACTTTTTTCAGGAAGATTTTTTTACTAATGTTCTCACCCACCAGTTTGGGTGAGAATGGCCAAAATCCAACTTTCATGTATTAAGGGCCACCCTAATGAACATCTTCTAAGAAGTCTGCCCCAATTATTGGATGGTTAATGTCGGCGACAATAAACTTTCAGGAGAAGCTTCTTCTTAAACCAAGTATTGGGGATAGGATAGCATCACATATTGATAGGTGTTCCATTAGCGGCAAATAGTTTATAATTTCCTGGACGTTTCTTAAACTTTTGGTTTGACAAAGGTTGACAAAGGCTGAGTTCCAGTATCAATTAAAAAACCTTTTTAAAGTTCCCGTGATCTTTAACGGGAATTAGAACGTGCTGAGCGACTGTTTCGAGAAATTTGGAGATTCTTTATTGCGTTTTTAGGGCCGAAATTTGTTTGAAGATAAACAAGAAATATCTAAAATCTTGTCGTCCATTATAGCTAAAGTGTCCAGGGGTTCTGAGGAAGTGGCTTGAGTTTAAGGAGGTAAACGCTTAAGCCAAATAGTGCGGAGGAACTCGTCTTTGACACCACCGTTGGCAAGATTAGGCATTTCGCGTAGAAAAAAAAACTTGGTTTCTTGTCACTGATTGGTAATTTATTTAGTAGGGTTTTTATACTTTTCTCTTCAGAAATGGAGAAGTGGTCAATGAGACGCTGTTTTATTTTGGTGTAGGCATCGTTGGGGCGTTCAGTAATTATGTCACTGACTTGGGAGAGAACTTCTGGGTCTAGTTCCGGTAAAACTGCAAAATACTTCAAGTTTTCATTGACTATGTTATGGTTCTCAAATTGTGCCTCCAACTGGGCAAACCAAATTGCTGGATTTTCTTTCCAAAATCGTGGATTATGGAGTTTTACCGTTGATGGAGTTACAACATAAATTGAACATGTCTTGGACTCTTTCGTGAATAAGTCGGCAAGTATTTTCAGGTAGAGTAGTAGTTGCAACAAACAGTATTACTATAGAAAATCTTCAAAAGTATTTTCAATAGAAAATCTTCAGTGTAGCAGTATTCTCGATAGAACAACATTTGTTTTCTTCTGTGTAACACTATTTTAAATATAAAATTTGATATATTTTTTATAGAAAATCTTGTGTATAACGGTATCTTCTATAGAAAATAATTTGAAGGGAATACAAATTTGAAACTGTTCGACACAAAGACACAAATTATCGGTCCTCTAGCTTATTTCAATATTTGACTGGGCTAAATATAGACTAAATATCTTTAAAGCGTGAATGAAATTAATTAAATTAAAGATGTTTTTCTTTAAAAATCAAACCATGACTAATAGGGGGTTATCGCAAAAATTAGCATACATTCCATAAGTACAAGTAGATGCACATACATATTTCTGTATGTATTTTTTTAAAATTTAATTCTTAATCATATTTAACACAAACAAAGAATTCTTAAAACACTAACCACATAATTAAGTGTTGCTTTTTTTTACAATATTTTTTGGTCAAGGGGAACCCTAATTATCTACATACAAAACCAATGATAGTGAGAGATTTAAGCAACAATAACAACAAAAATGTAAAAAATATAAATAAAATTCTATACGAATGAGTAGAAAGAATATTTTACAAGCAGAACAAACTGACTGACATGAAATTGAAATTGAAATTATTTGCACTGAGATTCTTAATTTTAGTTTAAAAAGCAAATTTTACGTGAACGGTTTCATTTGCTGTGATTTTAATGCGATATTTATTTGTTTTTCTTTTTTGTTTGTTTGTTAATTAAATTTTTATACGTTCGTTTGTTTGGTTTTATTCTTTTAAACAAAGTTCATATTAGTGGTTGTTGTTTTTATATGGTTTTTTTTTTGTTTGTTTGTTTATATTTCCACAAATTTTGGAGGCATTTAATTTTGTGACAATAACAATATAGTTGCAAAAATTCGTGCTAAATAGATTCCAAAAAAAGAAAGACAAAAAAAATGTGTGTAATTTGTGCTAAAATTTATATTTGAAACTATGTAATTAGTATTTGTATGTGACTGTGTGTTCTAATTTAACATGCATTTGTTTTATATCTACAAATGTATCTGCAAAATACAAATGAAAACCACTGTTACATAGATTCAAACATCGATATATGTATATACGCGTATCTATATTGTTACTTTTGTATTGCAAATTTTCAACATTTTCATTATGTCACAATTGTTTCATTAATTCTTAACTCTGGCTTTTTAATTTTGCAAATGAAACTGCTGCAAATGTTTAACAGAAACTACAAAAACCCCTAGTAAAAACAGTGAAAATATCAAATTGCCAAAATGATTTTTAATCAAAGCAATTACATATTTTGTAGGTTTTCCAAAAAAAATAATAATTATGTATGTGACTACAATGTCTATATGCAATGTAATGCAAAATCATGGAAAAAAATACAGTTGTATAAACATTTGTAAAATAATATATACAGAGGCGTAGAGATAAGGGCACGTTGGTGAATTTATGTGCTAATTTTACTCTAAAGTACTAAATATAGCAGAGTCATAAATTTGATCAGTTTTAAAAACAAATAAACATTTGCTTTCTCAGTTACTTGAATTTTTATTTTAAGAGAAAATACCAAATTTCATACTGTTATACACAAAATTTTCTACAGAATGTACTGTTTAAATCAAAAGTTTCTATAGAAAATATCAATAAGTACAAATAACAGAAAATACTGTTAAACACAAATTTTTCTATAGAAAAAGCTGTAAAACACAAAATGTTCCATAGAGAATTTTGTTAGACACATAGTTGTCTATAGAAAATACTGTTAAACACTCAATTTTCTATAGAAAATACTTAAAAACACAATTTTTTGTGTAGAAAATACTCTTAAACACAAAATGTTCTATAGAAAATACTGTTCAACACAAAATGGTCTATAGAAATTACTGTTATACACAAGCTTTTCTATAGAAAATTTTGATATAATTATTATTATATTTTGTTATGCACAAAATTTCCTGTAGAATACACTGCTATATTTACGAGGACGCGTCAATGAGTCCCTGACTTTTTGAATGAAACACAGGTTTTTGGATAAAATATCATTTAATTTTTCAATATAGTCTCCTTTGAAATCTATACACTTTATTCAATGTTTATCCAATTTTTGTAACCCCTCCAAAAAATTAGAGGTCATCAAAATAGGTATTTTTATTTTTATACCCTACACCACCATAGTGGGGAGGGTATTATGCGTTTGTGCAGATGTTTGTAACGCCAAAAAATATTAGTCTAACACACACCTTAAAGTATACCGATCGACTTAGAATCACTTTCTGAGTCGATTAAACGATGTCCGTCGGTCCTTCTGGCTGGCTGTCCATGTACTGCGCAGAGTACAGGTCGCAATTTTGAAGTTATTTCGATAAAATTTGGTACATATTTTCTTTCGGCCCAAGGACCAAGCCTATTGAAACTGGCTGAAATCGGTCCATTATTTCACCTAGCCCCCATACAAATGTCCTTCCGAAATTGGACCTTATCGATCATAAATGTTTAATTTATAAATTTATCTCCAGAAATTGCGCTCCAAATAAGTTTTATATATACAAAATTCATGTCACCAAATTTTGTTACGATCCGTCCATAACTAGCCATAGCTCCCATATAGACTCGCTTCCGAAAATCACTTTAATGTGCATAAATCGCTTAGAAATGTTGGTATACTCACAAAATTCAACATATTAAACTTTCATATAGACATAAATCACACGAACAAATTTCATGGTGATCGGTACTACAGAGGAGCGATCCCGTGATTGTTGAAGAACATCGTTCTCAGTGAACGTGATTTATAAATCACTGTTCTTTTAAACAGTGACTGTGATTACGTTTTAAGCAAAATAACAATTATGTTAAGAAGAATATATTATGTATTATTTCCAATTTAAATATGCTTGTATCTTAACCAGAAACTAATATTTGCTGATTTAAAAACGTTTTTTTAAAAAATAGGAAAATAAAAGAATTAAGCAAATGCAACAAAATTTTAAAAGAATTTTATACACTGTGTTGGAGTTAAATAAAATGATGCGCCTAAAAATAGTCAGTAACTGTTGTTACCAGTGAATGTTGAAAAATATAAAAGAACGACATTTAACAGTTTGTTAAAAATACGTAAAAGAACGATATTAAGTACCTGTTACTTTCTTGTTTTGTTACCAGTGATTTTTTAAAAACGTTACAAATGAATGTTGAAAGAACGATATTAAAAGTACCTGTTACTTGCAATATTCAGTAACTGTTGTTACCAGTGATTTTTCAATCATAGTGATTAAATCACAGGTATGAAAATATCGCTCATCTCTAATCGGTACATAATTGGTCATAGCCCCCATATAAGGCCCACTTCCGAAAATCACTCAAAAACATAAATTATTGAAATTTTAAAAGAAAAATGTTTTTGCTCATTTACTTAGTGTAGGGTATTATATGGTCGTGCTTGACCGACCATACTTTCTTACTTGTTTGAGATGATTTCAACGTTGGAGTCAAATCTCTTTCCGCCGTGCCATTTCTTTAGGTTTTAAAAACAAGAAATAGTCACTCGGATCTAAATCCGGAGTATAGGGCGGAACAGAGATCAATTCGTAGTCTAATTCATGGATTTTTGCCTTGGAAACTGTACATGACAGCCTTCTCATACCCAAGTGATCATTCAAAATTTAAACCACTGAGCTATTTGAGATGCCCATGATATCCACAATCTCCGACCGGCCAACACCATATCTTGAATTATTTCAATTGTTTCGGCTTCCATCGTCCGTGGTTTTTTACCACTGAAATTGATAGTGCTCAAGCCACTCTGTAGTCTGCTATCAATGGCTGTCAAAAAAAAACTAAATGACTGAGCTTGTTCAAATGTAGACAGGGGTCAACTGACAGATGCCTGTTGACAGGCTCAGTAATGCTCTTTCAATTAATAGGTAGGAAATTAAAGAAGTCAGGGACTTATTAACCGCACTCGTACACAAAATTTTATTTAGAAGATACAGTTATACGGACGAAAGGAAAAATTATGATCAAAAAAATGTATATTATAACCTTTACTCTTCTGAATTCGATAATATTTTGTATACATGTTTATCATGACAATACAGATATTAAAGTTCTCCAGAATTTCGAAATTTGCTTTAGTTTGGTTTCTATATACGATTAGGTTCAAAGTTAATTTTTATACCCTAAACCACCATAGTGGAGAGGGTATAATGCATTTGTGTTGATGTTTGTAGCACCCACGTTTAAGTATTCCAATCGACTTAGAATCAGAATATGAGTCAATTAGACAATGTTCATCCGTCCGTCCGTCCGTCTGGCTGGCTGTCCTTGTAAACCTTGTGCGCAAAGTAACAAGCCTATTAAAATTGGCTGAAATCGGTACATTATTTCACCTAGCCCCCATATAAATGTCCTCTCAAAATTGGACTTTATCGGTCAATACCTTTTTATTTATATAGGTAACTACAAAAATTTCACTCCATATAAGTTTTATATAAAGGAAATTCATGCCACGTAATTTTATGATGATCGATACATAATTAGTCACAGCTCCCATATAACGTATGCGGAATGAAATTGCAACAAATATTTGACACTGGCCAAAAGAATAAGTTTATGAGGACTTATTTTGACTTATTAGTTTTTTAGGACTTATTTTGAATTAAGTTATGTTTTACCCACTTCTGAAAACCATTTCAACGGGCATAAATCTCTTAAAAATGTTGGTATACACATAAAATTCGACAGAAATATATAGACATAAATCCCATGACCTAATTTCATAGCTATCGGTCCATAATTAGGCAAAGCTCCCATATAAGGCCAACTTCCGAAAATTATTCACGAAAATAAATTATTGAAATTTAAAAAAAGATTTGGCTCAGTTACTCAATGTAGGGTTGACCGACCATACTGTCTTACTTCTTTTAAATACATGCATGCATAATCCCTAAGTAAAACTATTAACATTTTAGAACTGTAAGTTAATTTAAATTTTAGCTTCAGTTAATGACAGACAAGTCGAAGGATATTCCCACTTAGATAAAAAGATATACATAGACTTTAGCTACCAGAACCAGTAGCTGATCCCCTGAATAATAAAAATCATAAAAAAGCCATAGAACCCTTGATGTAGAACATCTGATCAGAGTAGACCCTCTATTTAAATTACTAACGGCATGAAAACAGACGAACAATCCACTAGTCGGTTTCTTCGTATTGCAAACGAGCAACGGTTTCAGCTAATTGTAACATAATTGTCCGGTCTGTCAGCATAATCCGGCACCCAGAATAGCTCAATATTCACCTGAATGGTTTTACAATTCCCCAAATGTTCGAATGATATTTCTTGGATCCCATGGTTATGTAATCCTCAGCATGACCGCCAAGGGCAGAGCTAACTGTTTAGACAAGAGGTTAAACGACATGCAACAACTTTTGCATGATTTGGTCGTCTTGAAAGTGCTATGTAGACGCTCTATATTGGACTTCATATTGGGTGTATGTCTTTAAAATGCGGGATTAACAATAGAACGCGGCTTTTGTTTTAAATAACTTCTATGTCATATTGAAGGGATGTCGAATTTTGTGCCAACAAAGCGTCACCAAAGCTTATGGTGAATCTATTCCATCGGTTTCAACGAGCAAGAGATAAGTAATTTGTTCAGAAGTTTGAAGATTGGAGGCATTACTCCATGAAGTGTAATGCCGTATCGATACCAAAGCCAAATATCCAAAGCGATAAGGTAATGCTCTGTATTTGGTGGGAGCAAAAGGGTCATATCTATTATGAGCTACTAGTCAGGCCATCACATGGAACCTGCACCGAACGCAACAGATTCGTTTGATGCGAGCATTGACCGAAAAACACCCAGAATATGCGGTAAGACATGAAACAGTAACATTCCTTCATGACAACACTCGGTGACATGTTGCAATACAAAACTATTTAGAATGAATTGGTTGGAAAGTCTTGCCTCACCCGCTTAATAGTACAGACCTTGCCCTGTCCAACTACTACTTGTTTCGATCGAAGGAGAACGCTTTCTCTGGAATAAGATTCACTTTGTAACAGAGTATCCGATATTGGCTTGATTCCTTCTTGGCCTTAAAAGATCAGCAGTAATTCTAGCGCGGAATTCATATGAAAGATGGGAAAATATCATAGCTACCAATGGCCAATACTTTGAATAAATTTTTATTGTACAAATATTCCAAAATAAAATCTAAAAATTTGAAAAAGACCTGCTTTTTTATATAATACACCCATTAAATAAATCCACGTTTTTTTTGTAACAAAGTTTTATTAATCTAATTGACACGATATTTTCGATTAGAAATATTTCGATGTAGTAAATATATTTTTAAAGGCTACCTGAACTAGCTATAGCTGATATGATTTAGAAGATATATGATTTATGTCAGACTACACCTAAAGAAAAAATATAATTGTACATGATCATCACAATCATTTCAATATGATTACAAATTTTTTAAAAATATTATGATCACTTTAATTATTTAGATAATTGCGGGTACCATATTTATAATATGATTGCAGTAATTATCCATAATGATATAAATAATATTGTCAAAAACTTGTAATCATTTTGAATTGATTGCGGTCATCATGTACAGCTATATTTTTTCTCTGAGTGTACTTCAATGTTATTTTTTAGATTTTAAACAATCGGAAAAGGTCATAGATCTATAAAAATTAATGTTAAACCAAAGAAAAAAATGTATTTATAATTTGGTAGCAATTTCATACAAAAAATCCATTTCTAATTAACATTTAAATATCTACAATTCTAAAAACATAATTAAAAAAAAAGCACAGTATATTCCATAAATTAAAAAAATGTACATTTAATTTAAACAACATGCATTGTCATTGTTTATCTTTATAAAAGTGAAATTAAAACAAACAAATAAAAAATCAAAAGAAAAATTTAACAAGCACATGTCAGTTGAAAAGAAAACCCCAAAATAATTGTAAAACAACAACAACAACAAAAAGAAACCAAAAATATAAAATTGAACAATAACTAAAAATGACACCAGATATTATAACGAAAGCAACAATGACAGCTGCAACAGCAACAGCACCCAGCATATCGAAAGCAATATATACAGTATCATCAGCAACAACAAAAACATCAACATCAACATTATCATCATTGTCAATGAGAACAGCAACAACAGCAATATCAGCAGCAACATCAACAACAACATCATCGCCATCGACAACATCAATTGTGCAGCGACATCGATTAACAATCGAAAAATTGCGACATCGAGTGCATCAAATATTGAAATGTGTAATTAATTTGCATATTGATATATTGGTAAATGAACAATACACAACTACATACATACATAACTATTGTATATACAATACATATTTAAATACACTAACAATACATGGCTTTTACTTTTACCTTTTATATTCATATTTCAGTTTTTCCATCTTTTTTGTTTTATTTTGCTTTACATTTTTGCATTAATGAATATAGTTGTATAATGTATGCAAGCTTTTGTTTCCAACATTTAAATCAAATGCATATTTAAAAAAAACAAATTCTGAAATCTTTATCATTAAAATTTAAAAAAAAAAAATATTTGGGGGATTCAAATGGTCTGCTATTAGGTCGTATTGTCATAATGTCCTAAAATATTTTTTAGTTTAAACAAATTTTTGTTTAAACTTTCAAACAAAAAAGTTGTAAACTAATAAGACTTTTTGAACCATTTTTATTCTTTTGTCATAAAATAACACTTTTTTTGTTTGCAGCACAACAACAATTTGTTTAAACTAAAATAATATTTTAGGACATTATGACAATACGACCTAATTGTAAAATTTTTGAACATAGAAAACATTTTTGTTATATTTATTAGCTACGAGCACTTAATTAAATTTAAGTCCACTTTGCCCAAAATCGGTCCAAAATATATAACATTTTGCTATATTTTCATTAGAAATTCCAAATATTGAAAAATTTGACCTTTGACCTTCACGATTAGTGGTTAACGTTTTCCGATTTTAGTAAAATTTTCAGACCATATTTAAAATTGCCAGGACTATAATATTATGAATAGGTTTTACTCAAAATTTATAACAGTAAGGAAATTGGTCTCATTCGCCAAAATATGGACAAAAAAATAGTTTTTCTTAAAAATCACAAAATTTAAATCGTAGGTACGGAAAAACTATAAGAGATATTTTCATATTTTTTTCACATTTTTATTCCTCATTATATTCTCAATAAATTCAAAAGATCAAAAAATTCTGAAATTTGTTTAACAAAATTTTTAAAAATTTGAAAATGGAGATTTGAAACAGCCCTTAAAAAATATAATTTTGTTTGCCATACCTGCGAATAGGTTAACGGTATCCAATGAAGACAAAAACTCATACACAAGTAAATACGGATATTTTTAGCTATTATATATATATATTAATTTTTTTTTCCTAAATTTCTTGTTCAAGTGACCTGAGAAACGTTAATGGTCTGGCGAATTTGTAATAACTTTAACATTTTTTAACCAAATTTTGTCATTCGATTCATTTGCATTCAATTTCAAAAGTATTTATTTAGTAGCACCATTTTTACAAAAAACTGAAAAAATTGCATTTTTTCCGAATTTAAGCGATAATACAGTTTTTGGGTAATTTTCAAAAAAAAAAAATTAATGTAATATTCATTAATATAAATAAATCTACATATTTTAACGAGTTTCACCTATTTATTTCATATAAATAGTAAAATTTTGCATATATCTGAACTTTGACCTCGATGCGTCCAGAAATCGTTGTCCGATTTGGCTCAAATTTTCAGCACTCAACTCTTAGGCCTAGTGTCACAATATTCAACCCGGCGCTCTTTGAA